>NC_034591.1:36963908-36969909 GCF_900095145.1 Mus pahari | reverse complement strand
AAAAAAAAAAAAAACTTTATTGGTGAAACAGACAGCATGTGGCATTAACTTGACAATTACATTGTATTGTATTTCAAATTGCCTAGAGTTATGTAGCAGTTACAGAGCTACATTGTAAAAAGATCCCATTATTAACTTTATTTATCTTTTTCTTCATCTGAAGAAAAATGAGTATGGCCTTACTACTGTTGCCTTAACAATCCTTGTCCTATTACTCTCACTTTATATTCCTACCTCCCACCCCACATCTCAGTGCTTGATATCTATTAGCATCCATTTGTAGAAGCCCACTCACTGTCTCTCAGCCTCTGTGGTTTTGCATAAACTCTGTTCACTAAATGGGAAGAAATGTCCTTTGTCCTCTTGCTATTGCTTCTCTACTAAGAAAGAAGTGGACTATGTTATATTCAACTTCTGATTGTCATTGGCTCAATGACTGCAAATAGTTTGTTGAATTACTGACTCATTGAATGAACACAGACACATAATTTTATAAAGCACATACTTTTAAGAGAGGTTTTGTTTTTCTTTAGCTACTTAAATTAATGAATGTCCCCTCAAATATATTCAAGGACACAGTTCACATGTTATGTCTGGATGCTACTCACTCCACTACATTTAATGATTTTCTTACTAATATAGAAATTCCTACCCTTGATGTTAAGAGTTATTGTTATACTAGTAATATTATAAACAAAATAATAAGATATAAAGAAAGAAGGAACCATTTTATATGATATCAAACTATGAATTTTGATGTCATTTCCTACCATCCCAAAGTCTACCTTGTGTGTGTGTGTGTGTGTGTATAATCATACATATTTTATAGATGTTCCAAAAAATAAAAAATGCAAACTTAATATGAACACATTATTTAACTGACATTCCTTGAAGACAGACACACTATTTCTCTATATTTAGTTTCTTGGGTATTTCAGCAAAAATCATGGGAAAAGGTACCAGTTAATATAGACTTCAATCAAAGAAAGACACAGTCACTGAAAGTTGACTGAGCCTATTACAAAAATCGCAACCCCGTTGTTAATAGAATGTTCTCAACCATCTGTAGTTTAAACAACAAAAACAAGCATTCAGATTTCCTTTATATACAATTATGTAATACTGGTTTAAAATTTTAATGATGATTAATATTTATAATATGAACTCTTCATTAAAGAACATATACCAACTTATCAGAAGAAAACTTCATAGTTAAGCAAAACTGCTTATTAGCACACAATGTCCTATTATTAGTGATATCCCATTTCAAATAGCTTAGTTACTTCCTAAGTAGTAATGTATATTTATTTCCTGAAATATATACAGTTCTATTAATAATATAAATGATGTATGATATTTAATGATATTTATTTAATGATATAAATGATATTTAAATGACTTAAACAGATTGTTGATTCTTTTTCATGGCTTGAACACTTTAAGACAAAACATTACTCATTATATTGTTATATTATAGCCTTGACTATATAAAATATATAAAAAATGTTCTTTCTATACTTTTTGGCAAATATCAAAATGGACACACATAACAAAGTATATAAGTGGTTAAATATTTCTATCAAAATTGTATCAATCTCCATACACAATTGTATAATGAAGACTAAAGCTAATTTATTTTTAATTATCCTTAAAAATAAAGCACCGTGGGACTGTAAGATAGATAGGAGGGTAAAGAACTTGCTGCCAAGCTTGGTGGCCGGAGTTCCATTCATTTTTGACATATACTGTGGAAAGGGCCGACTCCCAAAGTTCTCCTCTGGCTCTATAAATATGAAACATGTGCAACCAGGTACTCACACATACACACAAATGAAATTAAATACAGAAAATGTAATATTGAAAATTTTAAAAATGTAAGCATAGTTCGTCAATCTATTTGGTGTCTCAGGTGCATAATAACCTTTAACAGAATAGTACACAGTGATCTCAGTTGTTGCCAATAAGTATAATTGCTCAGATGAAACACAAAATTTGTGATACCAAAATTATGAAATATGATAAAAGGAGTATTTCAAAGACCTTATTTTGTTTTTATTCATTTGGTGTATGTGTATGTGTGTGTGTCTGTGTGTGTGTGTGTGTGTCTGTGTCTGTGTCTGTGTGTGTGTCAGTGTCTGTGTCTGTGTGTGTTGGTGTGTATGAACATTGGATCCCCTGGAGATAGATTTTTACAGGGGATTATGAAGCAATAACTGGGTACTGGGAATCAAAGTCCTGTCCTACCAAGAGAACCTCATGCTCGTAAATGCAGAGATATCCCTACAGCCCCAAAAGTGTGTTAGACCAATAAATTATTTTGTAAAGGTAGTTTTAAACAGCAACTCTATCACAGTAAATACTCAAATCATGAATTAAAGTATATATTACTGAAATTACAGAATACAATACTATGAAATTACTTCTTTTCATGCAGTTCCTCTGACGAGTGAACTCATTTTATTCAAAACAATCTTACTTCTTTAATATAATGATCAAAGAATCTGAAGAAGTAAGTAATTTGCTTGATGGTTTTTCCTCAAAATTGGGGTATTTAACAAAACTGGTTTTTCTATATTTTACTCACTTAGAGCTTTGAATTTTTAAGCATGTTGCTGTATATCATCCTTGATTTTCTAGTTTATTTATTCGCCGAGATAGGCAAGACAACTGTCATTATCCTTACTATGTCCATGGGACCTACTATGTGTATGACTTGATTCTGGCGAGGGTAACCAATATTAGAGCATGGACTTTCAGAATCTACATTCAATTCTCTTTCATCATTATCTGTGTTGTATCTTCAGTAAGACAGGCTATGCATCGAACTTCTAACATCTTGCAAAATATTTGATACATGTGTCAGAAGACACAACAAAGGGTTCTCTCAGTGAATTAACTCTCAATATTCTCTCTAGTAGTGTTGGTGATTCTCCACTCAGGTAGAGAAGATGAGTTTCATGTTATTTTCACATTTACATATTAATGTATAAGAATATTACAGGACCACTTGACAGAGGGAGGTCTTGAAGTAGTGTCCTTGGTGTGTGTAAACAAGAGATTCCAGGATTCTAAAACTGAGATCTGCCCCACCACACGTCTTCAGTTGTCCTTCCTCTCCTATATTTATAAGCATAAAAATTACCAGGCATATGAATTAGTCAACTACTGAAACAACTTACTTCAGTGTCATAGACCTAAACTATAAATTCATATTATAGTCCAATTTTCTTCTTGGATTCTTTTCATTTCCTCCTTTAAAATTCTTCTTAATATCCCTAATTATTCCCACTGTACCAATATTTTTAGAAAATCCTCATCTTTCTCATTGTTCATAGCCTTTAAATATCAGTAAATTATCATCTGTACCTCTAAGCACTGCTTCATGTTCTATCAAGTGAGATCCTGCAAGCTTTCTTCATTAATTACTGTCACCTTTTCCCTTAATTATTTTGAATTTGTGAAACTTTCCTTAATTTGCCTTTTTAAATTGAGATGCCTAAAATTAAACATGTTATTCAGAGACAAGGTTCGCTTTAGCCTCTCTCATCTCCTCACAATATTAATCACTGGATTATTTACCACATTTAAAGTTTTCCTTTCCAATCACATCCTTGTTAAGATGCATTCAGGATAGTTTAAACAACATTGCTGAAGTATAAGTCTATAATTCCATATTAACTCTCTGAATGCCAATTTTTCATATATAATAGAGTGCTAAGATAGCACAGTAAATATTTGTACCATAATAACTGATAAATATTTCTTAGAAAACTGAGAATTCCCTCACTTGACATTTTTCAACATAGAAAAAAATGAAGTTTAAAGTGCTGGACAAAGAATTTCATCTCAGACCATTAGGTTGTTTCAATTATAAACAAGTTTTTATAAATATTTCCAGAAAAAAAATTGCTTGTCTTAAACTGGCTACTTTTATACACAAACACTGTTTTCTTAAATTACATTTATTTGTTTGTGTGTGTGTGAATGCACACATATCGTCACACCAATGTGGATACAGGAGGATGACTTGGGGAAATTGGTTCTGGGAATTGAACTCAGTTTTTCAGGTGTAAGTGACAACTCCTACTGAGTTATCTTACCAGCCCTATGCATGTTTTAATAGCTTCCAGCTGGGTCTACTCTTTGTATAGGAACACAATTGTGCTTTATTTAATTTTGATCTATTCAATATAATGTATAGCAAAATAGTCCCTCCTGAATGATATTACAAATAAGCACAAACATATATGTAATTTTTCTAAGTATTAACAGTAGTGTAAACCTTTGTAATTACATTTCAAGTAGTCTTTAGCTATGTATTCTGCCATGTTGGTGATATAAGACCATTTCTTTAAAAATCTTGATTAAAATGCTGTAAAATAATTCAAAGACATTGAAAAGTTAGCCTAAGAACAAATGGAGAGCAGAATATTTTATTTCTTATACACTAGCATTTCATCACTGCGTGCCTATTTCAAAAGTTTTTGTCGCATTAAAAGTTGTTTGTTTTGTTTTTAAAGCTTGTCCTGGTGATAAAAGCTTCTTATACTCCCAGGACTTAGAAAACCAAGGCAAGAAGAGCATTGAAAGATCAAAGCTAGCCTGGGCTACATAAAAGACCCTAACTTGAAACAATTTTGAAGATAATATTTTTAAGGTTTCTGGAATGCTTTCCACTTTTAAGTGGAATATTTTAATAAGTAATCATTATTATAAGACAAAATTGCTAAAGGAAAGAGAAAAAAATTAGAAAAATATAAGGATGTATTACAAAATCAGAAGTAACTTTCATTATACATAAGCCAACTAATTAAAGAAGAAACTGTTGACTCAACAAATCTTACATGATTGGGTATCCATCACTCTTTCTGGTTATGAGGAATTACAATGGCCCTCAGAGAATTAGGAGTCCTAGTGTATTGTTCTATTAAACTATCATCTGCAATTGTATTGAGCAGCATGAAAATATATTATGGAATTCTATAGTTTCAAGGGTAGAGCAATTGCCTAGCATCCAAGAGGGTGAGAGTTCAGCCCCCAGAAATAAAAAAGAAAGGAAAGGAAAGAAAGACAACCAGGAAAGAATTTGGGTGTGAAACCTAAAGAGTCAGGAAATCTGAAGAGCATCCCGTGGAGAATGTATTTCATGAGAATAGTGATTCTGCAAGACTAAGAGCTACTACTTATTGTCATTAACTGATTAAGCCCTGTGATAAGTACTTTCTGTGTATTACCTCATTTACTCATTCTAACAGCCCTAGTTATTATCATTCTCATTTTATACACGAAGCAGTAGAGACACAGTGAGGTTAAGAAATGTTCTGCTGTCTCATAATGGGTAACAGTGATAATTGAGCCCAGGCAGTCTGGCTTGATGGTCTAATTACTCCTGGTGTCCTCAAACTTAAGAGTTATATCATAATTATTTTGAAGGTTTAGCAGAATAAGGATTTTTACAGCCCCATCACTAGTTTCCAATATAAAATATCTAGGGAGGGAATTTAGGTTTTCCTGAGAAACACAATTCTCATGTTAATCATGTGTTCCATGATGCAATGCTGGCTCCTAGGAATTATTCTTGGCAACTTGAGAACACATAATTTTAGATTCTATGAAATTGTACTTTAAATGTTAAATGTTTATTTTAACCAAAAGAAATAATGGATGAACTTGCAATAATTGTATAATTAATCTGACTTATATGAAAGGAATTCAGGTACAAACTCAATGATCATTTATCTGACTTTCAACATAGGCTTAGGGGTATTATTCATCGAACTTGTTCTCAAGAACTTCATCTTAAGAAGATATATAAACCCATAATTCAAATATAGTATGGTGAGTCCACTGTGTTTGGATGAAGGAAGCAGAGACTGAATCAAAAAAAGTTTCACAGAAGATAGTTTCTCTCTCTCTCTCTCTCTCTCTCTCTCTCTCTCTCTCTCTCTCTCTCTCTCTCTCTCTCTCTCTCTCCGCCTCTTACTTGCTAACCAAGACGTGA
>NC_034591.1:36961150-36963832 GCF_900095145.1 Mus pahari | reverse complement strand
TCTCTCTCTCTCTCTCTCTCTGTCTCTCATATATATATATGCCAAATAGGGCACTAGCTAACTTAAAGAGATGAGACAATGGATAATCAGAGTTGGATAGTCTAAGTAATATGACTATATAGAAAGTCATGCAGTCAAGGTGTCATCCTGTAGTAAAAAATGAAAGGTCAGGGGAAAATGTTTTGGTAAGAAATATGGTCAGAGACATGCTTCTTATTTGGCATCTAAACAAATGATGTGCCAATAGTGCTAACCTATTAGTAACTGGTTAATTTAGAACAAGGCACCTTGGAGGCAAGGAGAGTTGTTCATGTGGGAAATGAAGCAAAAGTCAACTAGAACAGTGCTTATGGAGGTAAAGAAGAAAAAGGGGACTTTAGGAGTAAACAAATTATCCTTGGATGGTACTGTTTTAAGTCATCTATAAACTATAACTCATCTAACATTTCACATGTTTGATATGCTTTTCTCTGTTTAACGAATGAGGAAGATGAAGTACAGAGACAGGCAGATGTTCACCTATGTTCATTATGTTTGTCAGAATAGGGATTTGAAGTCAGGCCTCCTGGCTCCATAGTTCACCCTTGCATCCAGGTCTAGTGATGGGTTCTTTGTAGGAAAGAAAAAGAAAGGAGAAAAGGTCAGAAAGTATTCACAGTAATCATGTCTTCCTACTAATGAACATATACACTTTATTCATGGTTACAGCCAGGCCACCAAACCCCTCAGGGGGATAATCTCTTCCATCAGCCTGCTTTCTTAAGATTCTTTAGGGCCATTCAAGGATGTGATTCATGATGCAAGCATCATCTATAGTACCAATGGCATTCCAATGCAGGAACAATACCTATTCCCTCACTTCTCCATGCTCAGCTATAGTTAATATTTAATATTAATATAGTTAATATTTAAGTTAATATAATTAATTTAATATTTAATATAGTTAATATTTAAGAATAGTTACTGCTATCAACATGGCTGTCATCTCCATTCCTATTTCTTTTTTTTCCTTTCTTTTTTTAAACTTATTTTATTAGATATTTTCTTCATTTACATTTCAAATGCTTTCCCGAATGCCCCCTATACCCTCCCCCCACCCTGATCCCCTGCCCACCCACTCCCACTTCTTGGCCGTGGCGTTCCCCTGTATGGGGCATATAAAGTTTGCAAGACCAAATCAAAACAACCCTGAGATTTCACCTCACACCAGTCAGAATGACTAAGATAAAAATAATTCAGGGAACAGCAGATGCTGGCGAGGATGTGGAGAAAGAGGAACACTCCTCCATTGCTGGTGGGATTGCAAGCTTGTACAACCACTCTGGAAATCAGTCTCAGAAAACTGGACATGGTACTACCAGAAGATCCGGCAATACCTCTTCTAGGTATATACCCAGAATATGTTCCATCTGGTAATAAGGACACATGCTCCACTATGTTCATAGCAGCCTTATTTATAATAGCCAGAAGCTGGAAAGAACCCAGATGTCCCTTAACAGAGGAATGGTGTGGTACATTTACACAGCGGAGTACTAATCAGCTATTAAAAACAATGAATCTATGAAATTCTTAGGCAAATGGATGTATCTGGAGGATATCATCCTGAGTGAGGTAACCCAGTCACAAAAGAACTCACTTGATATCCATTCCTCTTTCTTAAGAGTAAAGGCTCAGTTACTTAGAGTGGTTGCTGCTCAACCATGAGGACTGGAGTTTGGAACTCCGACAGACATTCTCCAGATACCTGAAACTCTATCTCCAATGGGTCTAACACCTGGCCTATCTGAATGTACAGATGTCAGCATCCACATACATGTGCACATAAACTCATTTAGACACTTTTACAAATAAACCTCTTTCAGAAGTGATAATAAAGGTACAGAAATGAAAGGGATAAAGTCCTAGCTCAGGCATCAACTCTGCAAGTGCTTGACATTTAGGTAAGATGTGTAATATGGTAATCAGTATGCAGGATGCTACTAAGAATTAACACTCAGGACCACACAACGCTGTTGGTTGTGTGGCTTCTGTTACTAGTGCCTTCATAGCTGTCCATATAACTCTGGCTCTTCTAAGGAGTCAAGAACAGAATGGATAGTGAGAAGGAAGAAATAAAATACAGCAAAAAAACACAAATGGAAGATTCTTCATTCCAATTTCTCCATCTTGGTAGACAGAAGTCTGCTTGGAGCCAATGGCTCTCTTGTAGATACCAACATGGTCCAATGTAGGAGGATCTGCTTAGAGTAACTGGCTGTTTAACCCAGTATGTGAGAAACAAAACACACATTTTCTGAAATCTATGATGAAGCTACAATTTTCTAGTCCTGGTCATCTGGACATTTTTCTATCTAGAAAGAAAATACTTCTGATTACATAGCCTGACTTAGTTTCATTACAAGGGAGGCACAAAACAGGACATGAATACACACACACACACACATACACATGTACACGTACACACACGTACACTCACATACACATATACAGAGAAGTATAAACATACGATTCATATAAACTTTGACCTTTTAATGTCATTTTATTTTAGACAGGGTTTCAGTATTTAGCCCTAGCTGTCCTGGAACTCATTGTATAGATGAGGCTGTTCATGAACCAGCCAACACAGGTTCATCTGTTTTTGACTCCAACATGATAGGATTAGAGGTATGCACCATCATACCT
>NC_034591.1:36953650-36956150 GCF_900095145.1 Mus pahari | reverse complement strand
AAGATAATTTTTGCATTGAACAAGTAAATGAGAATTCAAGTAGAGAGCATCTTGTTAATGGCGACTAATAAAAACTAATATTGCATGCAGTATAATGATATTAAACCTTATAACTGGTACATAAAGCAGAATCGCTCCTATTGTGACTCTACCAATGAGCATCAAATATACTTGCATATTAAATATATATTTTAATAGAAGAAATGTTAACCCTTTGAGCAAAACTGTAAGCTTCACTTTAAATGAAAACATAGTAATGTCACATGCCAATAGGAAAAACATTTAAAAGTTCTAATTACCCAGTAGCTAGCTGTTCATTCCAATTCCTAATGTAAGAACTCAGAAACCTTATGCAAAATAACAACATACAGAGGAACACTGCTTTCTACATTGTGATTTACAAACCTGATGTATGTGTGTGTGTGGGTGTTATGTGTATTTGGTATGTGTGCAATGTGTATGTGTATGTGTGGTGTGTGTGTGTGTGTGTGTGTGTGTGTGTGTCATATAACAATATAACAACTTGTTCCTGTTTTCTTAGTGTGTTCATGTTGAACAAGATATAAACAGAGATTGCACTTCTCTGTATACCAATTTATATTTTCAATTTAAAAGCAGAATCGGACAGAAAAACCAAATGCTGAGATTTCACTTCTAATTTGCCTCTTTCTATCCCTGTTTTGTTCTTCTTCAGTTCTAAAATATGGAAATATAACGATCAAAAATATTCATATTCTTACACCTTCACTAGCTATATTTGTTGTTCAGATTGTGATTTTTTTCTCTAAACCTCTGATAAAAATCTTTGTTCATGTCTAAGGGAAAATTTACTCTAGCCAGGCTTGTCTCTACTATGCAACTTGTAATATAAGTTGGTCCTTTAAAAATACTATGTAAATTTGATGAGAAGGATGTATCTAAACCATGAAATTAGCACAATATGAGTTGAATTGTAGATGACTTTTGTGTATTACATACTCAGTCAATAGTGGTCCAGAATTCATTATAAATGCTTTCATCACTTAAGATTGATGAGGGATTCCAGTATGGCTGTGCATGTGTGGTCTTGGCTAGATGGCAGACTAGATTTACACTCTGCTGAGCTCTGCTCATCTGTGTTCTGGCCACAACTTTCTAAAGAACAGCAACACTATTTTGAAAAAATATTTTAAGGAGGATTTAAGCAGAAGCTCAAAGTTCTTATTTAAAACTAGGTGTTTATTTATGGCCTCAGGCTTGGCCTCCAGGAAGGTTGGACCAAACCCAAAATCCTTGAAGGCACACTGAAAATCAGGAGCTGGAGGAACTTGATAAAAACAGGAGTATTACAAGTTAGGACTAGGATCATAAATAATAAATGAAGCCTAGATTTATGGCAAAGGTGGTGTTATGAATTTGTGTAGGTCATGTGACATCTCCAGATGTGATGATGAGGAAAGAGTCCAGTATCTGAGTGTTCTTATCTGGGTCAGGGTAGAGCCAGAAGCCAGAGAGCGTGGTTATCCCTGAGCAACCATACAACTGAGGGAGCGAGTGTGACTTCCCCAGGAGAACCTTGCGTGCTGTGATCACTACAAGCATGAAGGCATGTAGAACAATAGTGGTCTGCTTTCTAGCTTTTCACACGTTTACAAACATGTGTGAAGACTCTGCTTTTGTAATCATAATGTCAGGACATCAGGAACTTCCCAAATGAGCCACTGGTAGAATAAAAGATATAGATTCGTAATGAAGCAGACTCTCAAGTGTCAAACGTATAAAAGGAAGCAAGAAAACAAAAAGTAATATCCTCAGAGCATTGCTCATGGTAAATATAAATATGTGCTGTTTGTAAATGCATCTGTAATTCCATTTATTATATTTAAAGCAGTATTTAGAAAGGACAGGATACATTAATCCAATATATAAAACTGATCCACTTCAAGTTGTAAGCCAATGGGAAATTGTTTCTCCAGCTCTTGTATACTTTTCATAATTCTTTAATATTTGTATATATACTTTATGAAATCAAATGAATAGTATTTTAAATAAAGCAGTAAAAAAGTAATTTTTATATTCTGACACATTCTGTTCTATTTTATTCTCACAATTTATTTTGTTTCTATCTATGACTAAGTCCAAAATTTGTTACTTCATGACTTGACTCTCAGTTTAACACCTTTTGGGGGTTTGTACCTTTTATCCTCTTGATAGGGTAAGTGGTGTGTCGTCAGTTAAGGGCATTGGTGGGAAAGGATGAGTTTAGTCCTACTGGGGCTGAATGTCTCAGGGTGTGGTGGGTACCTAATGGGAATTCTCTGAGAAGACAGGGATGGAGTAACTTGGGTGGGATTTGTAAGAGTGGGACTGGGAGCAGAATGAGAGACTGGGGCGTTCGATCAGCATGCAAAGTGAATAAAAAAATTAATTCATTATTAAAAAGTTCTCTAGACTGAACTAGTGATGACACAGTTGCTTTGTGTCTTTGGGTTTTTTTTGTTTTGTTTTGTTTTTGGTTTTT
>NC_034591.1:36947114-36953645 GCF_900095145.1 Mus pahari | reverse complement strand
TTTTTTTTTTTTTTTTTTTTTTTTTTTTTTTTTTTTTTTTTTTTTTTTTTTTTTTTTGCTAACATCAGGGTTGTTTTAATTTCATTGTGAGCAACTGCCAGGGTACATATCTGTGGTTTACACATATGTGTATGTGAGCGCCGGAGGGTTGCTGATATCTTCCTCTGTCAATCTTTATCTTGGTTCTTTTAAACTTGTTCATGTGTGGAACCTAGGGCTCAGAAGGTTGGGTTGTTGATGTTGGCTATTGTAAAATGGTTTGTTTTCCCGCTGGCAAGCCCGTGCCATCCTCCTGGCTCTTCCCACCTTGGTGCCACTAGCATAGGTGGATCTGAAATTACTTTTATGTGGAGTGCTGAAATCCAAACTCTAGTCTCAATGGGTGTGCAACAAGTGATCTCAGGGGTAGGGCCACTTCTCCAGCCTGTCAGTTTGTTGATTTTGAGACAAAGTTTTACCATGCAATACCAACTTGCCTGGAACTCTCTTTTCTTTTCTCTCTGCCCTCTTAGTGCTGGGTGTTTTGGTGTGTGCCATGAGCATGCCTACCAGAAATACCTTTTAAAGATTGAAGAGCAGCTCTAATTAAAGTACAGTATGTGAATGATTACTTGTTACTTTCTTTAGATAGAAATATGTTTTCAAAAATCATCATTTTATTGTCATGTAACACTTACCCTGTCCCTATACCCAAAGGATGCCTAATCCTACTAAAGAGATATTTGCTCATCCATGTTCATTGCTGTTTTATTAAAAATAGCCAGAAATTGGAAATAGCTTAGATTAATAGATGGGAGGATGGATAAAAAAATGTGGTACATTTACCCAATTAGAATATTATTCAACTTTTAAAAAAATGAAATTCACAGCTAAATGGACAGATTTAGCAAATAAAATCATTCTGAGTGAGGTAACCCAGACATAGAAAGACAAATAGAGTATATATTAACTTATATGTAGATATTAGCTGTAAAATCTTTGATAAATAAGCTATAGACTTATAAACAGAGGACAGATATAAAGAACTGGGGGAAGAGATAAATATCACTTAGGAAGGGAAACTAGAATATGTAAGTACGGGTGATTGTGAGTGGACATAAGCAAGATCAAATTGGGGGGAGACAGGGAAGAAGGAGATGGGAGAGGGAATTGGGGGGAAACAGCTAAATCTAAGGGCCATTGGAGGGGTTGCATGGAAGCCTAATACAGTAGACTCTTCCAAATGTATATACAAATTATGAAGGTGATATGAATGAAATTGTCAAATAATGGGAAGGATAGAGCTCCAATTGGACATTTCTTATCGCCAAATGAAGCTTCCAGTGACAATAGTGGGTTACATCTAATTGAGTTTTTGACCAAAGGGGCCTATGGGAACCTAAAAACAACCTAGGTGAATGCAAAGGCAATTGGTTGCTGTGCACTGCAGATAACACCTACACAATACATTAAATACAGAGATGTTAAGCTGGTGACAACTCAGAGCCTTCCCCAGTATGAACTAGTATTCATGCTGCTGGAAAGTACTCTATATGCAACCAAAGGAGAAAGTAAAACACTAACCCGGCTACAAATCTTTTGATATACATTGCTGATTTGTCTCGAAGATGCAGTCGTGCAATTGTGGCACAAGGTTTGTGGGAGTAGCCATCCAATAGCTGCTTGGATTTAAGACCCATTCCATGACATGGAACCTATCTTCAGCACTGCTTGGGTGGTCAAGGACCAGAGACCAGATAGGTCATGGATATAGGGTAAAAATAAATACCACTGTTCTGCTAAAATACATGGCATTCTGTTTTACTCATAGATCATTGTTCTGCTCAGTCATCACCAAAGAAGCTTCCTCCAGCAGTAGATGGGAACAAAAACAGAAATCCACACTTGGACAATGTTCTTAGAGTGAGAGATCTTGGAATATCGAGTCCCAAGAGGGAAGTCTCTATTAAACCTTTCCATTCGCAGCTCAGGAAAGCCTGCGGAAGAGGTGGAAAGATTGTCAAAACTAGAGGGAATGGAGGACATGAGAGAAACAACATCCTCTGAACACAGTAGAACACGTGTACATATAAATTCACAGAAACTGTGACAACATGCACAGATGAAAAACTAGCTATTTCCAAAAGTCTCGTGGAGGATACAAAACTCTCTTAAGGGCAGGACCCATGCCCACCTGTAGATAGCCAACACAAAACAAACTCAATGGCATCTTTGGAGTTTCTTTGTCTCATAATGTTTTCTCAGGTCTTTTAAATTAATTATTAATTAATTAATTTTAGCTTACATATCTTTTGTGTGTATATTGTGGCTTCTGGCTTTGTATTTTGATGGTCTCCCTGTATATATGAACATATGTATATGACTATGTGTTTCTCTGTGTTTATATGTGTCTCTGAATCTACATGTTTTTTCTTTGTCTCCTTATCTTGTTTGTCTTTCTTTTATCTTATTTATTATTATTATTATTATTATTATTATTATTATTTATTATTATTTAGATGCCTTTTTGTTTTGTAAGAAGAAAGAGAAAGTGTGAAGATATGGATGGGAGAAGTAAGGAAGGTCTTAGAGTTAAAGGGGGAAATCATAATCAAAATATCTTATATAAAAGAATCTACAATAAATAAAAATATAAATAAATAGTTGATATTTATCTTTGTAACAGTTTCCATTGCTGTGAAGAAATGCTATGACTAGAGCAACTTTAATAAGGGAAAACATTTAGTTGGGACTGGCTAAAAGTTTCAGAGGTTCAGTCCATTATCATCATGGCAGCATCCAGGCAGACATGGTGCTGGAGAAGTAGCTGAGAGTTCTCCATCTTGAACTACGGGTAGCAGAAGGAAGTTACCTTTTGCAGGTAGCCAGGAGGGTCTCTTCTGCACTGGGCAGAGCCAGAGCATTAGTCCTCAAAGCTCACCCCTAGAGTGATACCTTCCTTCAACAAGGCCACACCTACTCCAATAAGGCCACACTTCCTAATAGCACTTCCCATGGGCCAAGCATATTCAAATCGCCACAGTATTTTGTTAAAGATTAAACAAAGTGCCTTCATTATGTACAATAATATATGTCTTATGATTATGCTATATCTTTAGTCCCTAAGTTAAAAATTTTAATAATAGTTTTTACTTTATACATAGTAAAAGTGAAACAAACAAACAAACAAAAAAAAAACCAAAGGGTTACTGCTGGGGTTTGAATTTAAGGATGTTTCTAAGTAGAGATATCAAATGATCAGAAGGCACTTATAATAATGCTATTCAGGTTCCTGGAAAGATGGCTCATTGCTTAAGAGTACTTTCTACTTTTACAGAGGACCTTGGTTTGGTTCCTAGAACCTATTGCTAACACACAACTATCTGTAATTCCACCTCCAGAGAATTTCAGGAGCTCCTCTGGCCTTGGCAGACACCAAACATGTTCATCATGAATACACTTATAGGGAAATTAAATTATTTGCTGATATTAAATCAACAAATAATAAAATAATGCTGTTTAGTTAGCTGTTTAATTTCCTTTCCAGAATTCATCTGAGCTGAAATACTATCCTTTTCCCATAACTTACCTTTTTAAATTCCACATATAAGTATCTTTATGAATTCCACTTTAGCCACAGAATCTTCACATTTATGCTTTAAAAAATTATGCTTACATTTACTTGCCTCATCTTCTATAAGAATTTTCACTTGGGTTCGAAGGATTGCTCAGCTATTAAAGAGCATGCATTGCTCTTCCAAAGGACTCCTGTTCAATTCCCAGCCTACATGTTCAATTACAGCTTACAACTTCCTGTAACTCTAGTTCCAAGGGGTCTAACGCCTTTTCTGGACTCTACCTGTACTACTCTCCTCTCTCTCTCTCTCTCTCTCTCTCTCTCTCTCTCTCTCTCTCTCTTCAGGCCTGGCATACTATGTACAAACCTGACATAATATGTAATACTGTGTACAAACAAAATCATACAGAATTCTGTTTTTGAAACGGGCTTTTAACACTCAACATAATTCTCTAGAGAACCCCCTTTGTTGTATATGTTGTTAATGTATTTGTTTATTTTTTTGAGTTGCCTTAGTATACATTAGTCTATTTAGTTTGCTACACTCTGACATGGTAAGGGGTCCCTGGGTATGTCAAAATGTGGTAAATGGCATAACATAGTAGGAGTACATAAACAGTGTAAAGCCAGAAAACTTAATTGGCCTTCTGATAGTCCATTCTTCTATATCCTAATCTAGCCCCTCAAAACCTCACCCATTTTTAGAGCACTGACAGGCATTAATCCACTCTAACAGTAGTAACTACAGCAGCATGATCCTCTCCTACTAGGCATCATCTCTTCAAGAGTTTCCTACTCTTCAAGATTTATCTGGGATCAAACTCCACTGTGAGTTTTGGTGCAGAATATACCACATGGAAACCACCATACCATATCATGGATACCAAATTTTTGTTTAGGTTTTCACCCACTGAAAGGCATTCAGACATTTTCCCATTCTTGACTGCTACAAATACAGCTATGAGTGTTCCTGTAAATATTTTGGCTAGATGTAAATATTAGTTTCCTAAGAGTATATGGTTGTAAGGTTTTTATTTTAATACAAATTGTTAAACTGTATTCTGCAATATCAAAAATAAATTGAATTCTATTTTGAAGTAGGACTAAAACTTTCCCCCCACTGAGTCTCCTGTGTACCGTACGTGAGCCTGGGGATGAGGATGGAAGTGAAAGAGAATGTGTAGAGGGATTTTCATCTAGCAACATGACCTGTTCTGTTTGGATGCAGACATGCCACATACCTTTAATCCCAAACAATGACATCTAATGGAGAGGTAGACAAAATGACCACCAGAGATACTATAGGCCCAGTTCTCACAAGAACAGACAGGAAAGAGAAGCTATTTAAAGAGCAATGAGGAAAGAGAGTTCAATTCAGTTCAGCTCAAGTCAACTCAATTCAGTTAGTTTGGATCAGTTCGTGAAGTTTAGAGACAGTCTTTGCAAACAGATCAATTCAGTCAGAAGCCAACATAAACCAATTTAATTCAATCAGCTTGGAGAGGAGTTTGAGACATAACAGCTGAGTTGAACCAGCCAGCTAGAGTTCAGTAAGAGCTAGAATGAGAGCGTTGATTCAGTAGTAACTCTCAAAGGCTGAAACATTCTAGACCTAATTTAGATGACAGAGGCTGAAGCCTTCAAGGTCCAGACTTGCAGACAATTAGATTGTGTGGTGACTAGAAGCTTCTAGGCCTAGGCCTAGGGGTAGTTAGGTAGATATTCTCTGAGCTCAGCCCAGTGTATCTGTAAAGCATGGGTACAGTTCTCATCTCATCCCCTCATCTGAGGAAATACAAGTGACATTTACATTTACAAGGAAGGGTATCAGAGGAGGTTGGCATTAGTTCAGCAGGGTAGAGAGACCTGGCTGACTAATAGTTTGCCTTCGTTCCTTATACACATTATCCATCCATCCAGTTCATTACTCAGCTGTTCAAGAAATAATACTACCAATAAGAAATAAGATGCAAGGAGTTGGACAAGTTCACCAACAGCCCAGTCAACTGTGGGCCATGCTGCTGACTTATCTGGGCCACTTTCTAGTGGAACAGATACTAACTATGAGTCATGGTGTTTGGATTTGGGATGGAGAGGTACACAATGACAGATTCTCATCTTACTCATGAGAGACCTGAGGGGGAAAAAAAAATCCCCTTACCTCGTACAGAAACTGACAACAGTGGGCAGTTTTTGGCCCAGTTTATCAATCATAAAGAATAAAAGCTAGTCTTTTCAGTTTGAGAGACCTTCTAATTCAGACTTTCTCAAAGGTTTCAGATAGATAACAGCATCATTCACAACCCCTTTGCATATACACTTTTCCTAAATAGTTGATGGGAACATACTGACCATGTGTTAGAAGTGAAGATGAGGATGTGTTGCTGAATAAGCAGAAACCACCAGAAAGATTCAGGACTGCATGAAGGATTGCAGTTAAGGGTTGTTTGTTACCAGATATTTGTCTTTGCACCATTGTAAAATTTATTCAAGTAGGTAATTATATACTATGAACTACAGAGTAAGAGAAGAATAACCATGTAATTGGAACATCATCATATATTTCTCACTACATAATTACATGACAACAGTATTGAGGAAAATTTGAATTTTATAATAAAACTTTTTAAAAGGTACCTTGGGCATTACTAAAACACTGTGGTTTTTATTTTTATAAAAGTTTCAAATGGCTGATACATGAGTGTGAATACTTCTTATGATTTTTTGCAACATCAAATTTTATAATGTGAAACATAATTAAAACAATGAAATTAAAAACCATGATGAATCCCATCAGATTATTATGAACATAGTCCTTGTTTGTCTCTATATCTCATGCATTCTTTTTTCTTTCTTTTTTTTTTCTTTTGGGGGTGGCTTATATTATAGTTTTTCAATGTTATATAACTCCAAGTTTATTGGTTCTCATATGCGTGTGTGTGTGTGTGTGTGTGTGTGTGTGTGTGTGTGTGTGT
>NC_034591.1:36928911-36947069 GCF_900095145.1 Mus pahari | reverse complement strand
AGAGAGAGAGAGAGAGAGAGAGAGAGAGAGAGAGAGAGAGAGAGAGAGAGAGAGAGAGAGAGATCATATATAAATATCCCTCTCTTTCTTCCTTCCTCTTTCCCATAGAGATGTATGTGACTTCTGGATGCCAGAAATCAATGTAAGATTGCTGTCTTAGACTAGGCAGATACCAACAAGAGCCTGCGGACAGGAGCCTGCTATAGCTCTCTCCTGCAAAGCTCTGTCAGCGCCTGGCAAATACAGAAGTGGATGCTCATAGTCATTCATTGAATGGAGCATAAGGTCCCCAATGAAGGAGCCAGAGAAATACCCAGGGAGCTGAACGGGACTGAAGCCCCATAGAAGGAACATCAATATGAACTAACCAGTAACCCCAAGCTCCTTGGAACTATACCACTAATCAAAGAAAACACATGGTGGAACTTGTGGCTCTAGTTATATATGTAGCAGAGGATGGTCTAGTCGGTCATCAATGGGAGGAGAGGCCCTCGGTCCTGTGAATGCTCTATGCCCAGTATAGGGGAATGCCAGGACCAGGAATGGGAGTGGGTGGGTTAGGGAGCAGGGGGATGGGGGAGGGGATAGGAGATTTTCAGAAGGGAAACTAGGAAAGGGAATAACATTTAAAATGTAAATAAAGAAAATATCTAATAAAAAGAAAAAAAGAAAAAAAAAGATTGCTGTCTTAGTCAATGTTCTATTTCTGTGAAGAGATACCATGACCAAAACAACTCTTATAAGGATAACATTTGAGGCTGACTTACAGGTTCAGAGCTTCCCATTATCATAAAGGCAGGTGCATGGCAGTGTCCAGGCAGGCAAGGTGCAGGAGGATCTGAGAGTTCTATATCTTCTTCTGAAGGCTACTAGGAGAACATTAACTTCAGGCAACTAGGATGAGGGTCTTAATGCCATGCCCCCAATGACACACCTACTCAAATAAGGCTAATCCCTGGGCCAAGCATGTACAAACCATCACAAATATTCTCCTCAATCTTTCTCCAACCTATTCTTTGAAACAAGGTCTCAGTGAAACCAGAGCTTCCTCTTATGGCTCTTCTAGTGAACCAGCAGGGCCCAGAGATCCCCCTTTCTGCACTTCCCTGAGCTTTAGTTGCAGATGCTTACTGGCAGACTCTGACTTCTAGGTGAGTATGGAAAATACCAACTCAGATCCTTACAGTTCTGAGCAAGCATTTTACCCAGTAAAGAGTCACTTCTCTGTACCCTGAAGCTTTAAAAGTACTTCCTCTATACTTATGACAATGAATTCTTTAAAAAAAAATAAATCCAAAATATTACCAAGACATTTGCAGTAAATTTTTGAAAAAATTAAAAAATGATACATTTCCCCCCTCTCAGTTACTCTTTAAATAATGACCTGGCGCACAGCTTGTGATGTTGTTAGTAAAATAGTTTTAACTTTATTTATTTGCAGCATCCAAAAACAGATTTTCTATGTTCCCCATATGTCTGTTGCTTTGTTTTGAATGATATATGACTCAATATAGAATAACTAGACTCAATTTAGAATTGCATTTTATTAGCAAACTATCACTTCTTTGGAAGGATTTTTCACAAGAGGTTCAGTGTATGTGCTGTGACCTGGATGTACGTGCCACAAATCCACATGGGAATACCAACCTTAATACCTGTGTTAGGAGATAGGAATTGGCAAAGTGATCAAGTGAAAGAAAGGGGGGGGGCATAGTCCAATACCATTAGCAGTTTTACAGAAAGAGGAAGGAGAGGAGTCTGTCTCTTTCCAACCTAGGACCAAAGAGAAGTCACATGATTACACAGACAGGGAGCATCGGGTAGAATCCAAATCCAGAAGACAATTAATAGGAGACTTCAAGCTCTGAGACTGTTAGAAAACATGCTCTTCTGTCTGAACCACTGAGTTTATAGTATTTGGCTGATGCTCACCGATGAGAGGAGCAGAATTTTCAGAACTAGCAGGCCACATCTGCGGAAAGTGACCATTGTGGCTTTGTATCTGTTACTTGAAAAAATTGTAGACATGGTCAAAGCATACACATGCTTCAAGGGCCAGTCTCTTTTTCTGTGAAGTGGGCATGCTAATGTGCGTGGAAATCTCAGTGCTAATCTGGACATTACAACCAAAAACATACTGTAAAACTTAAAAAATAATTTTCAAAGTCAAAGTATCTCTTTAAACCTCAAAATTAGCCTTGGATTAGCTAAAACTTATTCACTTAAGTAAGCTATTCCTTTCTAAATTCTAAATTTAAATTTGGCACGAATATATATGAATTATATTCATCACAGATATATTTTCTCCAATAGCAAGCATGTTAGATCATAAAAAATTTCAAGTATGCTCATCACTTTATAGAAGACTGTGAATGAATAGTTACATAAAATACATCATTATGAAATATGAAAAATATACCACATACTCAAGTATTTTCAAGTAATTCATTTGAAAGTTATAACATATTCCATTATAATAATTATTTATAATATTTAATAAAACAAGTGGTCTAATACCAAGAAAAATATTCTTTATGAGCATGGGTGTGAAAAATAAAGTCAAATATTTGATGAATGAAAATATATTCCACCTCAGCTTAATTATGCCCTGTATCCAAACAAAACAGTTAAAAAATAGAAAAATAAGCACCTGTATACAAAGAACTTATATCTAAAGCAAAAGTATAAAGTATCCATAATTTATTAAAATTATGAATATATTTCATATTATGAAAATATGAAAATTATCATAAAAGTTCTTTTCCAACATAACTTTTTTAAAAAAACAGTAACACAATAATTAGCTGAGACAAGATATGCTTATCACAGTGTCAGACAAAACAAAATTGAAGGTCAATATGATATATAGTTTCAATTTGATAAAAAATAAGCCATTGATTCTTAGGCAGATTTTATAATATGTAATAAGATTTTTTTCCATTAAAAATAGTGTAAAGCATTTGAAATGTCAAACAATAAAATATACAAATTGGTATGCAATATTATAGGACAATTCATGAAGACAATAAGCAAGTAGTATGTCAAAGTATCAGGAAGAGCTATAAAAGTGACCAGCATGACAAGATAGTCTTTTTTTTTTTTTTTTTTTTTTTTTTTTTTTTTTTTTTATTTGTTTTCAAGATATTCTCAATGGGGTAATAATGACACTTATATCTCAGTGGTAATCAAGAGCTATCTAATTGGAATTAAAACCCACTCAATAGAAAGGAAATCACGCCTGATACTAGAAGCCTAGAGAACTACCAGAAGCCAATGGGGTTATGGAAGAAGAGCCTACTCTTACCTTACTAGACCAGCATACTACGTAACTGCATTCTCCAACTTACCCTTATACCCATAGTTAAGTAAATCTCTCACCCCTTGGAAAAGAAAGTTCGCTGTACAAAACAAACAAACAAACAAACCAACAAACAAAAAAACAACAACACAAAACAAGACTATCATAGAAAATCACCATAGGTCATAGTGCAGGTCAATACATCTTGTGGAGAGGAGACCAGCTTTAGTGGATACATCTACAAGTTAACTACTGCATCTAAGGTTCAGAGAACACACAGAAACAGAAGGCTTGGAAAGGCTGTAAGAGCAATAGGATCAGAGCACAGTCTCACAGCCTCAAAATGACAGGGAGGCTCCATCAATAACACCTTAACAATATGGCTGCCTTAGCAAGACCTGAATAATGATAAAGTCAGTAGACATGCTAACTTGGAAGAAGGAAATCTCAAGGGGTGCCACTACTAGAAAGAGAACCAGGCAGGGAGCTAACAAGAGCTAATTACTAATGAGAGAGAGAATTAGCCTCTCTCAGAGATAAGCTTCTAATTGCTTATCTAATACAAAATGACTAGCCTGAAATTATATGTACCTGAGATACACTAAGCAGACTTATAAGGCTTTATTTACAAAGTTATGTATGTATATAATGTCAAGTTCATTATTAAGATGTTATTTTTTTATAGGCAAAGGAAATGAATAATATTTTTCTATCTAACAAAGAAAAAGAGAAGAAATGTCTGTGTCTTGGACATACATTTAGCATCCAGAAGTATGGTTTTCAGGTTACCCATGCCCCCAGTAACAAGAGACGTGCAGGAAATTTCAACATGAAGCCAGAGGTGTAGCTTAAAGTTATTTTAAGAATTGGTAGTAATTATGAAATGGCAGCATGAGTCTACAATGTGGCTCAGCTAGTAAAGACATTTGTTAACAAGCCTGAACATTCATGTCCAATCCCTAAGACCTACAAGGTGGAGGGTGAGAACAACTTCCAAACTACACACACACACACACACACACACACACACACACACACACACTCACATGAGAGAGAGAGATGAGAGAGAGAGAGGCAGAGACAGAGACAGAGACAGACAAAGATACACAGAAAGAGACAGAGAATCACAACAAATAAATGTAATAACAGGTATTTTAAATTGGGCAGGAGAGATGGCAGTACTAAGCAGTTCTTGTCACTTTCAGAGGACTAAAGTTTGGTCTCAAGTTGAGCTGCTCAAAGATCCAACACTCTCTTCTGGTCTCCAAAGACAACTACATACATGTGCAGATGCACACAGAGAGACCAAAAAACATAAATAAAAACAAATTAAATTTTTCATAAAAATAAAAAGTGGCAGATTGCAACTTTTCCATTTTTCTAAACAACAAACATCTGTTTCAGATGGCAGTCAGTGACAGCAGAGAAGCTATGATTGGCTATTGGTTACCAAGTGCCAAAAAGCTGCAAATGACTGCAGATAAAGTTCATGATTGCTAACAGGTCACTACGAGTTACATAAAATATTTCTAAACTTTAAGATCTATTTCCAAAAGAAAAAGCGTGTATCTGTCCAATGAAAACCTAAATGCACCAATAAATAGTTTCAGAAAAAAAAATCTCTTATTCATTCCAAAATTGAATATGACTTCTACCTTCTTCTAGATGAGAAGGAGAGAACCATGAAAATTCTGATATTTGGGGAAAAATATTTCACACTATTCTTTTAATGTTCGCGGACATTAAAAGAGAGAAATGGGAGAAATGGTAAAAGCAAGAGAAGTGTCAACGCTTAGAATATTTTATTAAACATGTATTTTAGTGGTCAATGGAGCAAAAAGTGCTACTTTCCAGGTGTGACGACGTCATTGTGCCTAAATGTACTGGTAGATTCCAAAACTGTTGGGACACTAATGGGAAAAGAGTAGGGAGAGGAAACTAATTCTACTTTTATTTCTAACTTTTTAAAACAATTAAAAGTAAAGGAGGAAAGGGGGCAAGGGGCAGGACCAGGTACCAAAAGAGAAAAGAGGAAGTCCATAGACCAGGAGAATGAATAGAAATAAGTAGCAGTTGGGGGGTGGGGAACTTGGGAAACCACTAGAAAATCCTAGATGCCAGGGATGTGAGAGACTCCTAGGACCCAATGGGGATGACATTAGCTGAAATACCCAGCAGCAGGGAGATAGAACCTGAAGAGATCACCTCCAGTAGACAGATATGGGCCACCGTGGATGGATGGCATGGCCTACCCATGTCAAAAATGTTAACTCAGAATTGTTCCTGTCCAAAAGAAATGCACAAACAAAAAAATGGAGCAGAGTGAAGGAAAGCCCATCCAGAGATCCCCCACCATGGGATCCATTCCATCTGAAGTCACCAAACCCTGACACTATTGCTGATTCCACAATATGCTTGCAGACAGAAACCTGGTATAGCTGTCATTGAGACGCTCTGCCTGCACCTGACTAAGACAGATACAGATACGCACATCCAACCATTGGATTGAGCCCAGGATACCAATGGAAGAGTTAGGGGAAGGGCTAAAGGAGCTGAAAGGGATAGCAACTCCTATAGGAAGAACAACAGTATCAAGTAACCTGATCCCTCAGAGCTCCCAGGGATTAAACCACTAACCAAAGAGTATAAATGGGCCTCTCCATGGCTCCCCCTACATATATAGCAGAGGACTGATTTATCTGGTGTCAGTGGGAGGGTAGGCCATTGGTCCTGTGGAGGCTTGATGTCTCAGAGAAGGAGGATGCTAGAGGGGTGAGCCAGGAGTGGGAGGACAGGTAGGAGAACACCCTCTTAGAGGCAAAGGGGAGTGGGAGGGGGCTTCATGGAGGGAAGACCAGGATGGGGGATAGCATTTGAAATGTAAACAAATAAAAGGATTATTATATAAAAAGTTAAAAATAAAGGTAACATTTTTCATAGTTATTCTCCTCATCAAGGTGTGAATTCTTCCTTCACACTTTCCTACTTTCTATGAAGTGATGGCTTAGGAGATCTGTGCCTTCTCTAAGCAACGATGTGGGTACATGTGAATCCAGAAAGAGCAGCCAAATAAAACATGTAGGACCATGTGAGAAACTTACAGCATAGGTGCCAATACAGTAGACAGGAACTCTAGGACACAGTAGGCATTTGGAGCCTAGGAATCTGCAAAGAACACACCTGTAGACACATGGGACATTGCCCTTGTTAACACATCTGTAGACACATGGGACATTGCCCTTGTTCTGGGCTTCAGTTTTGCTCAGTTGGATCTCCAGAAACAGAATTCAGTTCTGTCCAGTTGGACACTAGTGATGGAAAATGATCACCTCTTTGTATGATACAGCTAAAGGGTAACTGAATGTCCCATGCCCACAGCATTGGGGTTATCAGCTGTCAAACCCAGAGACTTCTCCTCAGTTCTCTGATTTGGAGTTCTTCAGTGTCATCAGTAATAGTAATATCCTGGAGAATTTAAAACATACATGTTTGAAAACTATCTAATATCAATTGATCAAGAACTTTCTATGTAGTGAAATTTGACAAATACAGTGGGTGAAATGTAATGGAGAAAAATAGCTTGTTGGTAATGTCTAGTTTAACTATCAATCACAAAACAATGAAAACAACACAAATAAAATTTAAAAATATAGACACTATGTGGATCAGACTTACAAAGAGTGGTTTATGATGTAAGAAGCATGGATTTTTTTTTTAAAGGATTACAATGGAAGTGAAGAAAATAGATATGTACAATGGACGTGAAGGAACTAGATATGCACAATGTACATCAGCAGTCATTCCTGCCCTCCTATGAATTCAACTGCTGAAGTATAAATGTGCTGTTATTTAGTAATTATGTTAATATAAGAAGAGATTGGTAGATAAGTACTCAGGATGGATAGGTTTAGTCCAAGTGAGTTTCAATACCGTCTTTAGTCCAGTAGCATTTTCATTGAAGCAATGTCTTAAATTCTATCATATTTGTTATGTGCCATTATTCATAATGATAAACTTCAAGCTACAAAATCAGTCCTTTCAGAAGAATTTTATGTTGTTAAATAAATAATATAAAGTTTATCTATTGCCATATATAATTGTCATTACTTGTTTTAGTAACTAAAAAGAAATAATCTGTTCATATAAATGTTAACAATTACTACTGCTTCATGGGCTTCCCTTCCTTGAATTTGAGTTCAGTGTATAAAAACACAGGTACACAGTGGCTCTGTGCCATGGTTCTAGAGCCAGATCCATCTACTTGAATCTTGAATCTTCTGATTCCTTTGTGACCTTTGACAAGTAAATTTAACCTCCATTTATTTTGTTGTGTCTTTCATATATAAAAATAAGATAACAATGCTATTTTCTTTAGAACATTATCCAGGGTCTTCCATAAAAACCACATAAAATGCAGGGGGGGGGGGGAGAACAGGCCCTTCTGGTCTGCATCAGCACCAAATCGCCTAGGGCACGAAGAGGGCAGACACCCCCATGGTCACTAGAGGAAAGCGATCTTAGGATCACTGATGAGTGGAACACAACATCTGCTCCAATCCACTTGTGAATGGGACCTGAGACAGCACTAGAGCAGCAGAGAACCGGCCTGACCAGGGGCACAAATCCCTTCCAGTCTGCTCCAGCACCAGGTCACCTAGGGTGCAGAGTGCGCTGACACCCCCAAACTTATGGGACACAATGAAAGCATTCCTGAGAGGAAAACTCATAGCTCTGAGTGACTCCAAAAAGAAACTTGAGAGAGCATACGCTAGCAGCTTGACAGCACACCTAAAAGCTCTAGAACAAGAGGAAGCAAACTCACCCAAGAGGAGTAGCCAGAAGGAAAATAATCAAACTCAGGGCTGTAATCCACCAAATAGAAACAAAAAGAATGATATAAAGAATCAACCAAACCAGGAACTGGTTCTTTGAGAAAATCAACAAAATAGATAAAACCCTTAGCCAGACTCACTAGAAGTCACAGGGACAACATCCTAATTAACAAAATCAGAAATGAAAAGGGAGACATAACAACAGATCCTGAGGAAATCCAAAGCATCATTAGGTCTTTCTACAAAAGACTATACTCAACAAAACTGGAAAACCTGGATGAAATGGACAAATTTCTAGACAGATACAAGATACCAAAGTTAAATCAGGATCATATTAATGACCTAAACAGTCCTATATCACCTAAAGAAATAGAAGCTGTCATTAATAGTCTCCCAACCAAAAAAAGCCCAGGACCAGATGGGTTTAGTGCAGAGTTCTATCAGACTTTCAAAGAAAACCTAATTCCAGTTCTTCTCAAACTATTCCACAAAATAGAAACAGAAGGTATTCTACCCAATTCATTTTATGAAGCCACAATTACTCTGATACCTAAACCACGTAAAGACACAACAAAGATAGAGAACTTCAGACCAATTTCCCTTATGAATATCGATGCAAAAATACTCAATAAAATTCTCACAAACCGAATCCAAGAACACATCAAAACAATCATCCCTCATGACCAAGTTGGCTTCATCCCAGGGATGCAGGGATGGTTTAATATGTGGAAATCCATCAAGGTAATACACCATATAAACAAACTCAAAGACAAAAACTACATGATCATCTCGTTAGATGCTGAGAAAGCATTTGACAAAATCCAACACCCTTTCATGATAAAAGTCTTGGAAAGATCAGAAATTCAAGGCCCATACCTAAACATAATAAAAGCAATCTACAGCAAACCAGTAGCCAACATCAAAGTAAATGGAGAGAAACTCGAAGCAATCCCACTAAAATCTGGGACTAGGCAAGGCTGCCCACTTTCTCCCTACCTATTCAATATAGTACTTGAAGGCCTAGCCAGAGCAATCCGACAACAAAAGGAGATTAATGGGATCCAAGTTGGAAAATAAGAAGTCAAAAATATTATTATTTGCAGATGATATGTTAGTATACATAAGTGACCCTAAAAATTCCACCACAGAACTCCTAAACCTGATAAACAGCTTCAGTGCAGTAGCTGGATATAAAATTCACCCAAACAAATCAATGGCATTTCTCTACATAAATGATAAACAGGATGAGAAAGAAATTAGGGAAACAACACCCTTCACAATAGTCACGAATAATATAAAATACCTTGCTGTGACTCTAACCAAGGAAGGGAAAGATCTGTATGATAAGAACTTCAGGTCTCTGAAGAAAGAAATCAAAGAAGATCTTAGAAGATGGAAAGATCTGCCATGCTCATGGATTGGCAGGATCAACATTGTGAAAATGGCTATCTTGCAGAAAGCAATCTACAGATTGAATGTAATCCCCATCAAAATTCCAACCCAATTCTTCAAAGAGTTAGAAAGGGCAATTCGCAAATTCATCTGGGATAACATAAAACCTTGGAGAACAAAAACTCTTCTGAATGATAAAAGAACCTCTGGTGGAATCACTATGCCTGACCTAAAAATGTCCTACAGAGCAATTGTGATAAAAAACTGCATGGTACTGGTACAGTGAGAGGCAGTTAGACCAATGGAATAGAATTGAAGACCCAGAAATAAACCCACACACCTATGGTCACTTGATTTTTGACAAGAGAGCTAAAACCATCCAGTGGAAAAAAGACAGCATTTTCAACAAATGGTACTGACACAACTGGCAGTTATGTAGAAGAATGAGAATCCATTCTTATCTCCTTGTACTAAGGTCAAATCTAAGTGGATCAAGGAACTCCACATAAAACCAGAGACACTGAAACTTATAGAGGAGAAAGTGGGGAAAAACCTGGAAGATCTGGAGGGTATCATCCTGAGTGAGGTAACCCAATCACAAAAGAACTCACGTAATATGCACTCACTGATAAGTGGATATTAGTCCTGGAACCTAGTATACCCAAGATACAATTTGTAAAACACATGAAACTCAAGAGGAAGGAAGAACAAAATGTAGAGATTTAGCCCCCTCTTAGAATTGGGAACAAAACTCCCATGGAAGGGGTTACAGAGACGAAAGGATGGACCATCCAAAAAATGCCTCACCCAGGGGTCCATCCCATAATCATCCACCAAATGCAGACACTATTGCATACACCAGCAAGATTTTGCTGAAAGGACCCTGATATAGCTGTCTCTTGTGAGTCTATGCCAGTGCCTGGCAAATACAGAAGTGGATGCTCACAGTCAGCTATTGGATGGAACACAGGGCCCCCAATGAGGAGCTAGAGAAAGTACCCANGGAGTTGTCGGGGACTACAACCCTGTAGGTGGAACAACAATATGAACTAACCAGTACCCCCTGAGCTTGTGTCTCTAGCTGCATATGTAGCAGAAGATGGTCTAGTCAGCCATCATAGGGAAGAGAGGCCCCTTGGTCTTGCAAACTTTATATGTCCCAGTACAGGGGACCACCAGGGTCAAGAAGGGGGAGTGGGTGGGTAGGTGAGCGGGGGGGGGGGATAGGGGACTTTGGGGATAGCATTTGAAATGTAAATGAGGTAAATACTGAATTAAAGTTGAAAAAAAAGTCAAAACAGCATGTTGCATAGTATATTCTTAATTGTGTTCACTATTACCAGTAAGTACCACTGTCATTGATGAAAAACACCAACTGATACTTTCATGTATACCCACTGAAACAGGTAAGGTTTCCTGGCAGTTTGAACAGGATTGGTCCCCTTAAACTGACTCCTGTGTTGGAAGGCTTATCTCATAGGGAGTGTTAGGATTTTTTAGGTGTGGCTTTGTTGGGATAGGTGTGGCCTTGCTAGAGGTGGTGTGTCACTGTGAGGGTGGACTTTGATATCTCTGAACTTCAAGTCAGTTCTCTCCCTGCTGCCTGAAGATCAAGAAGTAGAACTCTGAGCTCCTTCTCCACCACCTTGTCTGTCTGTCTGCCATGCTTCCTGCCATGATGACTGGACTAAACCTCTGAACTGTAAGCCAGCCCCAAATAAATATTTTCCTGTTCAAGAGTTGCCATTATCATGGTGTCTCTTCACAGCAGTAGAAACCCTAAGACAGGTGGCTTTAGTTAAATATTGTCGCTAATGACAAAAGGCCTTTGATTTTTATTCTTGGCTGAAATGTTAACCAAACTATGAGCTTTGGCAGACTAGTGATCCCTCCTGTGCCTCACATTGCCACCTGTACAATGGGATCGTTACTACCTAAAGAGATTTTTGGTAGATTAGTAAACGCCAAGCATTAAGCGCAAAGGCTGTCATAAATTGAACGCTGTGTGTCAGCTATGAGTTTTATGGTTGTCGTTATTTTTATGATTGTGTTCTGTGCATGATCTTGCACTCGGTCTGATATCCCCATTGTTCCTCAGTTCCCCGAGGGGTCCTTCAGTGGATCCCCTCCACCCATGTTAATTTCCCTGGTTGCTTGTGAGCTTAAGGCAGCAGAAAATGACTACCAGCTTGTTAATAGCATTTTGACTGAAACTCATTTTTCTAGAATGTCCTGGGAATTTACATTTTAAGCCTTTCATCACTAATCCTGCTGAAGGATATTCTCTAAGTGTAGGTAATGAAGAGCCCAAAGTCATCCTCACTGCCTTCAAGTGGTGTAGGTCGGAACAGATTGCCACCGGCAGGGGCGACTTTGCTCAAGTTTGACTCCATCCGTATCTGAGGTCAGTGCAAGGGAGAGGTGGGTTCCTCCTTAAGGAACGGAGAACAGCGTTCATTCGGCTCTTCAACACGCTTCCAAAAGCAAATAACTGACAGTGACAGAAGCTGAACTAGAGCGACCCTACTCTTGTACGTGAGGGCAGTGCTAATGGCACTCCTCTGCCTTACAAAATAGGAGCATGGCTGTGATCATTCCTACCTTGTCCGTGACAGGGATTTTCAGAAACTGTACCATCAAAATAGGGTATCAGAGACTGAAAGAACGAATTAAAACCCCGTTAGCATTTTAGTATCAAGGATCTTCTGATAACACTAAACAGATAAACTGTGTCATTTCGCTCTCAAAATAATCAACTTAGGCTGATTTCTACAGTCATTTGAATCTAATCGGCATTGTGAAACTGTGAAACACTAAAGCGGTAGCGCTCCGTGCAGCCTTACCTGGTTACGGGAACAGGCCCCTTTCATCTAATGGAAAAGAACAAAAAAAGCCACAGATGGGGTATTTTAAAAACAGCACCCCAAGGATTCTTAAGAACCAGAAAATTGGAATAACTTTGTAAAGGTGGCATTATATCGTTTTTAGAATTTTTTTTTAAAAAGCTTCTTTCATTAAAAATTATCCCCAAACTGCATTTCTTATGAAAAGAAATTACTCTACTCATTTTATTAGTTTAGCTTTAATGTCAGTACTCAGGTTTATAAGTGCAGTATTAGAAAAACAATGGATTAATAATAGATGTCATATGATGCTTTTATATCTCATATTATGTTTGATTCCTCGTTGCTTTTCTTGGTTGCTTTAATTCCTAATCACTCTCTCCCAAACAGTGAGCATCTGCCAATTTCATTATATGGGAGCTTAATAATACTTAATTAAAATACAAAGCTCTAGTTGCCATCTACCATTTAATTGAATGTGATTTAAATAAAACAATAATGGAGAGTATCAGATAGTTCATATATATTTCTGTTTGAAAAGGATAATATCTTGACTATTTCTTCAGAGCAACCATGGTCTTACAATTTTATGTGTTTTGTGAAAAGGAACTTTACATAATATTACTTGGTTTTTTTCCTCTAGCACTTAAATCTTCATCTCATTGTAGAATTTTTTTTAACATTAACTTTTAGAGACTGAAAGCAGAGCTATACAGTTTTTGTATCTAAAATTTTTATTCTTAACTTTTGTTTGCAGTGCTTTAAAAATATGCATAAATTAAAATTTACTTATACTTGATCCTTGAACTACTCCTGTGAGGTATACATGATATATAAAAAGCAGTGCACGTGCTCTTCCTGACCTCCACATACTTTCTGTGAAACACAACACAACACAACACAACATACACACACACACACACACACACACACACAAACACACACATACTCACATGCACTCACATATACACAAGCACACAGACATGCACACAAATATGTTGAGGGACATGAACACAAATAAATGTAATAAAAACTTAATAGTATTTTTTGTTTGTTTTGTTTTTGTTTTTCGAGACAGGGTTTCTTTGTATAGCCCTGGCTGTCCTGGAACTCACTTTGTAGACCAGGCTGGTCTCGAACTCAGAAATCAGCCCTTCTCTGCCTTCTGAGTGCTGGGATTAAAGGCGTGCACCACCACACCCGGCACTTAATAGTATTTTATACCTACAAGTTATTGAATGTAGACATGGGTCAATAGCCATGAAATCATCTCCACGATTCATTCTACCATCTCTTGTTTCTTCCTGCTTGCTTGTTCTCTCTCTCTCTCTCTCTCTCTATATATATATATATATATATATAGAGAGAGAGAGAGAGAGAGAGAGAGCCCTGTGTGTAGCCCTGGCTGTCCTGAATTTACTCTGTAGACCAGGGTGGCCTTGAACTCAGAAATCTGCCTGCCTCTACCTCTCAAGTGCTGGCATTAAAGGTGTGTACCACCATTGCCCAGGCATCTTCTTGCTTTCTTAATTATGATTATTAGGTAAGAACGTTTAACAAAAGTTAATGTTTAACAAAAGTTCTATCCACTTAGTCAGGTTTTCAAATTATAACACAGTATTTTAAACTGTAGTTTCAACAATAGGTTCTAGGCTACACAGCACATCTCTAGGAACTGTTCATTTCTTCCAAATGAAACCTTGTAACATTTGACTAATATTATCCCAGTACCTTATCCTTCAATTCCTGGCAACCACCATTTCTGGTTCTGTTTGGATTCCTCATCTGCCCTACCTATTTTTATTGCTATGATAAACACCAATATCAAAAGCAACTTGGAAAGGAAAGGGCTTTTGGGCTCATGCTTCTAGGTTGTAGTCAACCACTTAGGGAAGTCAGGTCAGGAGCTCCAGCAGAAATGAAATGAAAAGCCAAGGAAGATTACTGCTTATTGGCTGGCTCAGCCAGGTTTCCTATGTAGCTCAGGTTGACTGCTTAGGGCTGCCATCCCCCTGTGATTTGAACCACTCCACATTAATCCTCAGTTAAGGCATTTCCTACAGACATGTCCACAGACCAATCTGTTGGAGGCAGTTCTTCACCTAAGGCCCATTCTTCCCAGATCATTTTCATTTGTGACAAGTTGATACTACAGACCATCCAGTATACTACTTAAGTGATGGCTTTCATTTATTGATGCTTTTAGATATATTTTACTTTGACTACAGTCTTCCAAGTCCATTCATGTTATTGATAATCAAATAATTTTCAATTTTTTTTAAGTTTGAAAAAATATACTCAGTTGAGCATGTTAGTACCAGGACACTCTAAGTCCTGGCCTAACCATGTGACCCTTGACCTGCATTGCCAGGACAATGACCCACCCTCAATCCCACAATCCACTTGGCTCAGTTCCTGCCCTCACTGGTGTGATGTCATTTTCTGTATAAATTAGGAAGCCACCCCCTCCTTGCTCTCTTCTCTTCTCTTTCTCCTCTTTCTTCTCCCCCCCCCTCTCCTCTTCTCTAACCTTCTACCCACTTCGCTGCTTCCCCCCATTCCTGCATAATAAACCTCTCCCACATGGAACACCTTGGCCTGGTCTGCTGCTTGGTTTATCCACCCAAAACATAAAATTGGTGCAGAAACACGGGATTGGATTGAGTGGAAAAGCCAGCAGCCACCAACGCCTGGTGTGCCCAAGGGGCACCCAGTGGATGCAATAGTGTGTACCAAACATGACATCAACGGTAAGATCCCCACTGCCTTGCAGCTGCACACTCTCTCCTTGCACAGCAACTTGGCTCGCAACTTCCCTTTCCCCTCTCTGAGCCAGAACTCTTGGCTACCCCACCTCCTGCTGGGTTTTTAAATCCCAGTCAAAAAGGATCAACCACTATTAAGACTTTGTCCCCATTCTTGGGTTGCCTGAGAAATGACCGGGGCTCACACAAAGGCAGGTGTGTGTGTGTGTGTGTGAAGGAGCACGACTTCTCGCCATTTCCAACACATGACCCGCTGCTGTCCCAGGGCACAGAAACTTTAAACCAAGTGAGCTGTGCCATTTCCACGTGCCTCATAAGCCAGCTTCCACACTCCCATTTTATTGGACTTACTGGGTAGCCACTAGAGGTCCTTGTGATGACTTGGGCACTCTAGCCTGGATGATTTCCTGTTCAGTTTCTGAGTTGTTCTCTGGGACACTGGTAAGAATACCAGGAACTTCCAGAGCATGGGCAACCACATGTCCTCACATGTACCCCCAGATACACCTGTGTGATGTTTCCTAGAAAACCTTGAATCCTTAAAGTTCATGCCTCCTTTAAAGGCATCAAAATTGANATCTCTTTGCAATAAAGTTTGGACTCAGTACTCACTAGATAATGGTTCTCAATGGCCAATTAATGGCACCTTAGACCCAGTTGTTTTAAGGGATCTTAATAAATACTGCCAGCAAGCCGGTAAATGGGAAGAGGTTACCCATGCAAAAGCTTTAATCTATCTTTGTTCCAATCCTGCTATGTGTTCTTCCTGCTTTCCAATTCAACTTCTGTTAGCCATGAACCCTGCACAACTCCCACTGGATGATACTATGATACTGGACCCAACGTATAAACCACATCCTTTCTGCCATAGGCCTGCTTCTGTGCCCTTTAGAACCCAAACTGCTACCTCAGCTTCCCCCCACCGAGACTCCCCAGGGCCTGTCACCCCCATCTCTCCTCCTCCTTCTGCACTGACTGTAGGCCCCTCCAAATGTTCTACCTTGGCCATGACCAAAACCCCAAGCTCTCCACCCCTAGAAGAACCTGACCCAGCGACTGTCCTTCCTTAAAGGGAGGTTGCAGGGGTAGATGGTCTGGTCAGAATGCACGTCCCCTTCTCACTGAGTGAACTCTCTCAGATAGAGAAGAGATTGTGGGCTCTTATACTTCTAATCCCTCTGCCTTTATCAAAGAATTCCAGTATATCACTCAGTCGTACAGCTTGACTTTTCATGATATACACATGATACTTACTAACAATTTGCTTCTCAAGGAATGCAAGCGAGTTTGGGAACAAGCGAGAGTGTGTGCAGACGAGATTCACCAAATAGATAGAGCATATCCAATCGGAGCGGAGACAGAGCCTGACCTGGATCCTCAATGGAATTATAATTCTCCAGGTGGCACTCTAGCCAGGGACAGGTTTGTTACATGTCTTTTGGCATATCTGAGAAAAGCAGCTTTAAAGCCGGTAAATTTTGAAAAACTTCAAGAGGTTATCCAAGATAAACAGGAAAACCCATCCCAGTTTTCAGAATGCCTTAAAGGTACTTTATTGCAATATACCTTCTACATCCATATAACCCATGGGACCCCAGGTGGGAAATAGGAGTTGCTGGTAAGTTTTACCACAAAACTCAGCCCAGCTCCCAGTAAGTACNATCCACATCCAGAGACAATATGTCTCAATCGTCCCTTGTCTTATTCATCTTGTCTCTACATTCCTTCAGTGACAAGTACAAAAAAATTTCTAACCAAACTGTCAACCAGCTCCTGTTCCAGGATTACCAGCCTCTGCCCATAGATGATTACCAAACAGACTCCGATGGCGAAGATCAGATATACCCTGAATATTGACGATGCCCCTAAATAGCACGGTGCCCCTATTCCCTCTTCACCATTGGTTTGCCCTCTCTTTTACTCCTCTTCTTTTTATAATAACAAGAAGGGAGGAATGTTAGTACCAGGACACTCTAAGCCCTGGCCTAACCATGTGACCATTGACCTGCATTGCCAGGACAACGACCTTCAATCCCACAATCCACTTGGCTCAGTTCCTGCCCTCACTGGTGTGACGTCATTTTCTGTATAAATTAGGAAGCCACCACCTCCTCGCTCTCTTCTCTTCTCTTTCTCCTCTTTCTTCTCTTCCCCCTCTTTCTCTCTCTTTCCTCTTCTCTACCCTTCTACCTGCTTCACTGCTTCCCCCCCCCCATTCCTGCATAATAACACCTTGGCCTGGTCTGCTGCTTGATTTATTCACCCAAAATATAAAAAAAAAACACCCCATATATACTGTATTTTTAAAGATGCATTTATTTTATGTGTGCTATTGTTTTGTCTGTATATATGTCTATGTATTACTTGTGTACAATGGCTGTGAAGGCCAGAAGGCATCACATCTCCTAGAACTGGAGTTATAGAACTTTGGTAGCCATTGTTGGGGCAGGGGGCCAGGAATCAAACCTGGACCCTCTGGAGCAGTAACTGTTGGGCATACCAAGAACCACCCACAGTCCTTTGCCCACATTCTGGAACCTGGTTCCTCTGAGCTCCTCACTCCTTCCTCACCTCTGTCCTGACTCCAGTGACTCAGAGCCAACAGCCCTGCCATCACTAATGACCTATGGAACACATTTCTACCTTAGCCATAGTTTTGCTGTGTGCATGCTTCATACCCTGTAATGCCCATCATCATGGGCTGGCCTGTCACTCTCCCCATCCCCACTCAGAGGCAGCCATTTCGTCACTGCCCCACCCCCCACCCCAACCACCACCACCTATACAAACAAAAAATGTCTGTGTGAAGTTTGTTTCATGGTATGAATTTTGTGGTATTCCTTGGCCCTTGATCGCCAAGATGTTCTTCCACTGCAAAACCCTTTCAGTAACGAGTAGTCTTATTTACACTGATATACATTATATTACTGTTATTCATTCATGTCATATATATATATATATACATACATATATATATATATATATATATATATATATATATATATATAATGTATAATGTGTATATGGT
>NC_034591.1:36910147-36928812 GCF_900095145.1 Mus pahari | reverse complement strand
GAGAGAGAGAGAGAGAGAGAGAGAGAGAGAGAGAGAGAGAGAGAGAGAATGTATGGGTATATATGATGCTTCCTGCATCAGGCTACAGGTATTCCAATCTCAGAACAATAGTGTAAGTTTCCCTTCCCATGTAACAATTGCATTTAGACACTTTCTACTTAAATGTGTTGCCAACATATACCGGAATGAAGAACATGAGAATCAATCAAGTCTGATGTACATCTGGGTACATACAGAGTAAAATAAAATTGTACACTAGTAAACATTTAGAGAGAATTCTTTATTTACTATCTTATGCTTATCTACAATTGGAAATGCATATGATTAAACCAGGTACATTATAGAATAGGACATATACAGTAGGAAAAGAGAATACATGGTCTAACCTATCAATAAAAACAAAGAACCACCTAAATTGCATCCTTTGATAACCAGCCTCTCTTTTCTTTAGACCTCATAAAACTAACCCAGAGGTATAATACAGGACCCTTGAATCCTCTTATTGTCTGCTGACTACCTTAGATAGTTCAACTTTCTTTAGTCAGTGTGATTTTGCTTCAAATATTAGTTTGCTTCCTTTCAAATCTGCGTGAGCCTTGAATTTTTTTTTTTTTTTTTCAATAAGGAGCCAAGAACCCAGGCCCACTCTAACCCAGACCTCATCCTTCAGTATTACAATTATATTGTATTTAAATTAAAACAAATTGTTTCTTTAATTTCCAATCTTTCACTTCTTCTTTTGCCCACCATGTTCTATTGGCTAAGGCTGACAGTATAATGCAATGTCACTATGCCTAAAAAGAATGTTCTTATCCCCCACCCCACCCCGAATCATATTTGTTACCTAATGACTCCAACTGATACCTACACTCTATAAAGTGTTTGTTGTGTTTGTTTTGTGCTGGGTTGTTCCCAACCTGGTAAATGAGCATGACAGGGAACAAAGTTAGGCTCATGCCTAGGGCTTAGGTCCCATGGAACTCCACTGGCACAGCTCTGGCTTGAGTACTCTCTGATAGCCTTTGCTGAATTCCTTTGCAGCTGTTCAAGAACCTAGCATCCTCACCATCTCTGCTCCAAATGGGATTTCATTTACCTCCTGGTCTGACACTTCTTTGAACTCCCTGCCTCCTTTTCTAAGCAGACACTTAATGAAATACTTGTGCATTCTCCTGTGTTGGCATGTTTTCTTCTCTGAGAAGCTCCATTAACATAACCTTTATCTACTGAAGGAAAGAATCCTTTCATTCTCACCTCTGTAGGAGGTTTTAATGCTTACTTCCTTCTTGTAGGGAGCTCTGTGTTTTGGCTCACGTCACCATCTCTTCTCTTTGGAGGAGGAAGATGTCAAGCAATGCTTTCTTTGATGCTCCCCACACTTTATTTGCCCTCGCAGAGGTACTCCTCATTCTCCCTATTTTCATAATTGCTTTCCCTATTAAAAGTGGAGAATTTAATTAGTGCTGATGCGTTATCCATGATTTTCTCTCCACCTTCTTTCCATCAAGGAAGAATAGTGAGACAGCTTTGCTGATTTTCCTGGTTTCCTAATTTTGCATGTCAATGGCAAGCTCTTTCTCTCAGACCTTTGCTCTTACTGTCTGCTTCCTCTTAATTGTAGTTTGCCAAAACAAATTTTCAAGGTAATGTGCTAAGCAGTACCCCTGAAGTGATGTCAACTCCCTCTGTCTCTCTAGAGGGCACATGTCACAGTTTATATGTGTGATTTGATTTTATCATGAATGCATTTTTCATTCATTTTCCAACTACTTTATTACTTTTCTTAAGTTTCACTGAAACTTTTGCAGTCTTCTGTCTACCGTTTTTATTATTCAAAGTTATTTTGGTGCGATTGTCGCATGAGATAAAAATTAAATCATATGGACTGAAATGGAAGTTAAGCCTTGTACTGGCTAGTTTTGTGACAACTTGACACAGCTGGAGTTATCACAGAGAAAGGAGCTTTGGTTGAGGAAATGCCTACATGAGATCCAACTGTAAGGTATTTTCTCAATTAGTGATCAAGGAGGAAAGGCCCCTTGTGGGTGGGACCATCCCTGGGCTGGTAGTCTTGAGTTCTATAAGAGAGCAAGCTGAGCAAGCCAGGGGAAGCAAGCCAGTAAAGAACATCCCTCCATGGGTTCTGCATCAGCTCCTGCTTTCTGACCTGCTTGAGTTCCAGTGCTGACTTCCTTTGGTGATAAACAGCAATGTGGAAAATGTAAGCGGAATAAACCCTTTCCTCCCTAACTACTTCTTGGTCATGATGTTTGTGCAGGAATAGAAACCCTGACTAAGACAAGCAGTAAAATAAATGTTCTGTTTGTTTTTGTTTCTTTGGGTTTTTAAGACAGAGCTTCTTTGTGTAGTTCTGGACATTCTGTTCTGGAACTCTCTCTCTGTAGACCAGGCTGACCTCAAGCTCAGTAACCTATCTGCCTCTGTCTGCTGAGTGCTGATGTGAAAGTTTTGTGCTATCATTCCTGGCCCAGACATTATGATCTTATAGGAGGATACTTACTTCTCCTATCAGAAGTACCATTCTCATCTGCACCTTTAATTAAAAAAACAAAAACAAAAACAAAACAAAACAAAACAAAAACCTTACAAATGACAGTTTGACTCCAAAAATAGAATTTAAAATATACAATTATTATTAAATATTTTGTTACAAAAGGATGTTTTCCAAATACTACATCTTAATGTGTTAAAGAATGAATGTAGAATGGTTGAAAGCCTCCTTCAAGTCTGTACTTGAGCAATTACATGGACAATTGAGTCAAATTCAGGACCTAGGAAACAGAGCCTCAAGTAATGTTTATTGGTCAGAAGTATTAGGGCAGCATGTCAAATGTCTATTAGCTCAGAACAACTGGATCTCGGCTCTGGCCCTCAACCTAGGGCAATACTAGAGAGTAAATTCCTGTCTTAAACAATACATAATTTGCAAGATGTAGAAAAAAACCAAAAACCAAAACCAAAACCTGAGAAATTTGTGATAAATTTACTAAGGTCAACTGATCAACCTCCATTGGTTTGTGTGATACCAGGCTTGGGAATGAGTTAGAATAGATCCCTCCTGAAAGGGTTTTTGCATCCATGAAATTGGGAGCCAAGGAATACCACAAAAATCACACCATGCAACAAACTCCAAGCAATTTGTTTGGGAGGAGTAGCGAAAAGGCTATCTCTGAGAGGGGTTGGCGACAGTAACAAGGCAGGCCATGATGATAGACTTTATAGGTATACAGAGCATGTGCCTAGGGAAAACACAGGTGGAAACTGTTAGAAATAAGTGGCAGGTCCCAAACAAATCATGCAGCAGGGTTCACATGGGAAGTTTATTAGGAGGGGGAGACAGAGGCAGCCTCGGGAGAAGGGGGAGGTGAGAGAGGGGACAGGGAGGACCGTTCTTTAATCATCATGCCTGTAACACATGCACAGAGGGACATGAGACATTGTCTATAGCATATGTGAGAAGGAACATAGCACAGCTATGCTGTGGCCTCTTGGGCAGCTGGAGATGACATGTATCATATCAGGATCCCTGAGAGCTGGCTGTTTTAGGACACCTGATTGCCATGAAGTCACTTCTAGCTGTCTGTGTAAATGCCTGATTGCCAAGAGAAACTAGTTGCATGTTCCATTAATGATGGAGGAACCTTTGTTGCTGAGTCACCGAAGGTGTGATGGGGTATGTGGGGAGCTCTAAGCAACCCTGTTCTTGATTGTGGGCAAAGGACTTTGGGTGGTTCTCAGTATGCCCAACAGCTCACTCAATGTCAAATTTTGGATCTTACCTCATTTTTTTTTCCTGATTAATACTAGGGAGGAGAATAGCACAACTTCCTTGTATGGTTTATAGTACAACAGGAAGGGTGACAATATCAAGGTTTAACCCTATCTATGAAGGTAGAAGCAGCTTCCTCCTGGTCAGAAGAGCAGAATGCAAACTTTACTTCTACCCTCTGGGTGAAAGCAAGACATTCTGAAGTTCTCCAGAGATTAGAACACTGTATGCTACTTTCAGGTCTCCTTTCTTAAAAAGCAGTGCAGCTGAGCCCATTAATCACCAGGAGTCCACTCCTTAGGAAAGTCAGTTTTCCTGTAGATAGGCTAATGAGATGGAAGATCTGATTTTTGATTCATGGATATAAGGTTCTACTTCCTCCCAGAATCTCCTCCCCTAGTATAGTTGTTTTCAGAGCTTCCACTAGAAAGCACTAAACAGAGACTGAAGGAAAGGCCATCCAGAGACTGCCCCACCTAGGGATATATCCCATCTGCAGATACCACCACCCCCAATACCCCTCCTCCCAAACACTATTGCTGATACCAAGAAGTGCTTACTGACAGGAGCTTGCTTGGTATGACTGTTACCTGAGAGGTTCTAGCAGTAGCTGGCCTATACAGATGCAGATAGCACAGCCAACCATCAGACTGAGCCCCAGGACCCCAAGGGAAGAGCTAGGGGGACTGAAGGAGCCGAACGGGATTGCAACCCCATAAGAAGAACAATATCTACTAACTGGACCACCCAGAGCTCCCAGGGACTAAATCCACTATACCAACCAAAGAGTATACCTGGAGGGAGCCAGGTGTCCAGATACATATGTAGCAATGGATGGCCTTATCTTACATCCATGGGAGGGGAGGGAGGCTTGGATGCCCCAGCAGAGGAGGATGTGGGTGAATGGGTGGAGAAATACCCTCATAGAGGAAAGGGGAGGGGGAAGACGGTGGTTGGGATAGGGAGGTTGTGGAGGGGTAACCAGGAAGAGGGATATCATTTGAAATGTAAACAAGTAAAATGATTAATAAAAAAAGAAAGAAAGAAAAAGAAAGTGTTGCTAAACTGTTCTTCTGATTTCTAACTCAAAACATGTAACTTTTGTTTTTCATTTTTATCATATGTTTTTCAGACAATGCCCCAAAGCATAAAGGCACTTTGTCTGACACTCAAGGTCTTCTTACTCATTTTTTTTTTTTTCTTCTGAAATTCTGCATTTCTGCTAGACTGCTGATCTCCAGTGTTGAGCGCACCTGCTTTCTGGAACCCCAGTTGCAATTAGTGGCTCCTCTTTTCCATCTCCCTCCACTCAGCAGCTACAGAGATTTATAACTTTCTTATTCTTTTGTTTTACTTTCAAATTCCAATAAGATTGTTTTCAAGCTTCCTTTTGAGTCCATTTCTATATTTGTTTAAGGATGAGGCTAAAAACTGAAAGGAGACTCCAATCCTTGTTAACAATAGCTGTATTTATGATATGATGACTTAGTATTTACTTAAAAGACGATAAACATGTGAAAGGAGAATTCTTGTTCAGCAAAAATGCAAACAACTTCAAAGTCAGGTTGATGTGTAAAGTCAGTGATCTATAAAGATAATTGGAACTGGACACAAGCTTTATACTAGGAGATAATTTCAGGGACTTTTAATCTTAAAACAACCTAAAACCAGGGTGCATGATTAAAAAAAATTGACCGATGTTTTTATACTATAATTAGACTATACTCTACAAAGAAAATATGAATTTTAAAGAAGTTGATTTTGTAATTAAAATTTCAGTGAAAGTTTTTTAAACAGTTCGTTAGCAAGGAAAAAAGAATTTAGATCATTGAATAAATAAAATTTATCAACAAACACATGACAAAGAAGAAAATGAAAGTGTTAATAAACTCAAGCAACAAATGATATGGACATTAAATAGATATTCGAGGAGTAATGAAGAAAGGAAGAACAGAGGAGAAAGTAACTGACAAAAGTGGCTGAGAGTTTCTCAAAAATAAATAAAACAGGCCTTGTCTGATGGAAAAATGCATACTGAGTTTATAGAAGGAAAATTAAAGTATGTTTAGTAATATGCTAGTAGACATAAGCACTATAGTGATTATATTTGTAGCTATTTACTATTATAACTATGCAACTGCTAATGTTTTCCATAGGTCGAGGTCTATACCCCAGTGTTCTTTGATACCATGAGATATGTCTCAAGCAGTAGAGGGAAAGGACTTCTTTAGAACAAACACTGAAGCTGGGCAATGTTGGTGCACGCCTTTAATTCCAGTACTTGGGAGGCAGAAACAGGCAGATTTCTGAGTTCGAAGCCAATCTGGTCTACAAAGTGAGTTCCAGGACAGCTAGGGCTACACAGAAAAACCCTGTCTAAAAAAAAAAAAAAAAAAAAAAGCTCTGAAACAAATCCATAGCTGAGTAGAATAAAGAGAAAAATCTAACTCCCCCCCCCAAAAAAAAAACCCAAGGGGCCCTTACATGAAGTGAGGGATTAAGCTTAATATTGCTGAAAGACAAAAACCTAACATAATAGAGGTAATTACTTCATCAAAATGAGAAAAGTAATTGTAGTCAGGTATACACATGGGCATCAAAGGATCACACTGTCCTCTAAGACCTGCAACAAGAGTGAGAAAGCGGAGAGTGGGATGCAGTAAAGAAAGCAAGCAACAGTCCAGCACCCTATCTTCCATTGAAAGGAACTCTACTGAGAAGACTTCTACTCAAAGGATGATGGCTGCACTAAAGTCAGCCTATATCCTGTGACTGACCCTCAAAGAGAAAGGGAAAAAGTGAGCCTGCATTTTGACATGTTTAGGGCCCATTGGCATTGATGCCAGGGAGGAACCTCGAAGTATGAGCCTGTACTCCATAAAACAGGTCTCAGAAAGACATGGACGGTAACATCAAAACCTGGTTCTTCTCCTTAAAGGCTTTGAGAAAGTTTCTGGAAAATTCTACTTCAGGGAGGACCTGTACAATAAGATAAAACTACGAAAAGCATGCGTGAGAAAAAAAATGGACTCAGAATATTAAGGCACCTCATTTAAGTTTAAATGTCAAATTCTCCTTGACAACAGTGATATCAAACATTTATGTTTTACTATGAATTTAAAGTATTGTAGGTTCCGAAAGGAAAATTTAAAACTAAAAGAGTTTTACATAAAGGAATTTGAAGCATAAATGTAAAAGTAACTTTTATTCTCCTGATGTAATTGTTGTCTTGGAGGCTTACTGCCTCAGTCTGCTAACCTGAGCCCAGTCCTGGGAGCTTCTAGCCTCTGCACAGTCTTTCTAGGCCTAGAATACTTTCAGCCTAATAATAAGCTCACCTCTACCCTTTCTGATCTTTTCTTACCTTTTTCTAGTATGTTTTCTCTTCAAATTGTTTCTATAAAATACTTCTATAAAATCTCTCCTTTTTCCCCTCTGAACTGCCCTCTCTTAAGTAGTTGTATAGGCTTAGATTTTTCTAAACCTTATGCTATTTAGGGTTCTAGAATGCTTTAACCTCCTTTTTAGCCCACCAATCAGAGGTGGGATAAAGATAGTTAATGGGTCAAGGGACTTGTGGATCTGTTTAGAAGTAGTTCTTAGGGAGCAATTCCTAGTCTTTCTTGTCAGGATATCAGCAGTCCAGTCCAATAGCAAACAGTAAACACAATGAGTAGTGGAGGTACGATCCAGCAGAAATTTCAAGGATCTCCAGACTCATCAAAAGTAAGTGGAAGTGGTCAGAATCAGTTTAAGTACTGTGAGAAGTTCTTTGGAATGTTTCTTTCTATGAATTGAAGACTAATGAATCATGGGAAGGCATAACAATGCAAGAGCATCCTTTCACTGTCTGTGGGGTTCTACTTATACTCTTTCCAAACACTACGAGCCCTTTCAAGGGTCTGCTCCAATAACACATCACATAGCCTCTTATATGTCTGTCTCAGCAAAACATCCCCTCTCAAGACATCTTCCAGAAAAACATCATGTGACTCTCATAACACAGCTTACAGAAAAGCAGGACATGGCACAAGTGAGTTTCCAAAGAAAACAGAAATTTCTAATTTATAGTTAGGTATATCTTACTGTGTTAAACTTTCTCTGATTCGTCTGGCACTTAATTAGACATCCCTTACTTTTTTTTTAATGTTTTCTTTCTTTTATTGAATTTTTAAAAATTTACATTTCAGATGTTATCCTCTTTCCCAGTTTCCCCTCCAAAAATAACCCCTATTCCATCAACCCTCCCACTGCTCCTATGAGGGTACTCCCCCATCCATCCACCAACCCACTCCTTCCTCCACTTCCCTGGTATTGCCCTACTCTGGGGCATCAAGACTACACAGGACCAAGGACCTCTCCTCCCACTGACATAATTATAATTAATGGTCCAAGCATTATAGAAATTAAAGTTGTAAGCCATGGGGAAGTAGAGAATCAGGATTCAAACCATCCCTGATTCTGTCCTTTTTTTCTTTACCTGTTGGCCAGTCTTCTTGAACTTTAGCCACAGAGTCCTTTACTATTCCTGAATAATTGATTTAAAAGTAACATTCTTCATGGAGGACTGTACATAGTCCTCCCTGTTGAAGGAATAAAAGATCAAGTTCTCTCTGTTTTGAAGGACTACCTCAGACAAGGAAGTTAGAGATTCTTTCAAATGGGAAATAGAGGTTTCTATCCTTAATTATAATTTTATTGCTTTTAACTTTTAGACCTTGTTGGTTGCCTTCATACAGGATCATTTTCAGCAAACTTAGCTTTTTCACTATTGCAGTTATCCATCGCTATGTAGAAATGCATTGAGTGCATATTCATATGTTCTTCATGACTTTGGTCTGAATGGAAGGCCGCTAGTCAGAGATTGCTAAGAGTGTTCTTGAGCTGCTATTGACCTGAGACAGAGACCTACATTAATGGTGTTTGTTCTCCATGATGGGTAAGAAGGAGCAATATAGACACTTACCTAAGACAGGCTTGGTCACTTGGCCATTCTTTACCTAGACAGGATTATAGAAAACAAGTAAATCTTGTGCCCCCATCCAGCTACTGTACTGTTCTTCTTTAAAAAGCAAAATAGGAGGAATTGTGCCCTTCCCAGCCTTGAGTGTTTTCCAAGTTGGACCTTACTGACCTAGGTGGAGTCATCAGCCTTGGTTGTACATGCTACTTCCTACAGTGACTTAGAATAGACTGCCCACTGAGCTCACTTTGCAACATAATCCAGCTAAAACAAAGAATGGATTCTGTGGGCTTGCCCTATATAAACGAAGTGCTGAAATATTAAACTTGGAGCTTCGATAAGAACCTTTTCTTGGCTTCATCCTTCTTTCACCACCCCCACCCCCACCCCTGTCCCATCCTTTTCACTTCTAGTCCCCCTTTCAGGTAAACCTAGTTCATCCATGGCCACTGGATGGCTACAATAGTTCTACCTGAGGACCCAGCTATACCACTCCTGGGCATATACCCAAAAGATGCTCCAACATATAACAAGGACACATGCTCTGCTCTGTTCATAGCAACCTTGTTTTTAATAGCCTGTGGTATATTTACACAATGGAATTCTTTTCAGTTATTAAAAACAATGATTTCATGACATTTTTAGGCAAATGGATGGAACTAGAAAATACCATCTTGAGTGAGGTAACCCAATCAATAAAGCATACACATGATATGTACTCAGTGATAAGTGGATATTAGCTCACTCAGAGCTCAGAATATCCAAAATACAATTCACAGACCACATGAAGCTCAAGAAGAAAGAAGACCAAAATGTGGTTGCTTTAGTCCTTCTTAGAAGGGGGAACAAAGTAGACATTATTTTCAAACATGGGTGTTTCATTCTCCAAACTATGTTTTCCTTCCTTGTTTGTGATTAAATGTGTGAACTAAAGACATGCCTGCATTCCAGCCAGAAAGATTAAAGGTGTGCACCAAAGCTGAGCCACACCATAACTAGAAAGTTTTTTTCTTTTAGAAAATAATACAAACTCAGTATTCACAGTGTAATTAAATATCCTGAGACAGATAAACACTAGATACACCGAGAAAAGTATGATAGACATCATTTTCAAGGAAATACATGAAATATATTCTTTAGCCTTCCTTACCTTTCTCAATTCTATGTATGCTAGAAGAAAAATATACTTATAAAAACCTTAACATACATTGATATTAAGGCAAATATGATAGACTATATAATTGTCAATCCTGAAGTGTTTTAAAGCAGATGGTATCAAGTGAACGCAGAAAAACCTGTGAAAGACACTACTATCCAAAACCTGGAGAGGCAGAAAGCATGTTCATACCTGAAATGCAAAACATAGGATAGATGCATGACCTGTTTACTAGTCATATGCTGAGTATCCAGAAACCTCTTGTCCATCCTTGAGGTTGCAACAATAGCAGAGTGTCTTGATATCCTCTGTGTGAGAGCAGTTAAAGTATGACCTTGAATTAGAGAATGAAAATCTTCCTCTAGACAGAGAGTTACTTTGAGAGGTACATAGAATATCCTGACCACAAGGCTTGCTAGAGCTGACAGATATGTCCAGAGCTATTCTCACTAAAAAATATACCAAAGTACCAGCCCCAGGTTGGCTCTTCCTCTATCCTATGTAGTTTGGGTTGAAAGGCACACAAATGTATCTCAATTCTAAAAAGTGTCTATAGTATAAAATGATAAAAATCAAGAAAACTAAAAGAAGCAATAACTGATGATGAATTTTAAAAATAGTGCTCCACAACAACAGGAGTCATAGCAGACTATAAAATAATTTGGATAAACATTCCAAAAAAAAAAAAAAAAAAAAGGAACAAATTAGCAGAGATCATTGAAAAACACAATTTAATTGTTGGTATTAAAAAAATCTTCATATAAAAATCTTCAGCAGAGGGCATGAGATGTAGAATGCATTTTGGTGAGGGAAACCCCATTTACTAATTGAATCAGGCAAGAGGTGATAGTATATCAAAGAGCAGTATAAAAATACAACAACAAATACACAACACTCAAAAAGAATCTCCTATGTAGTGATTTAGGGATTTCCCAAATCAGGTCAGGAGGCATTTGAGAGGACGAGTAGACACAGGGAGCAAGGTACTAGAATTTTCTATCATGAAAGAAGGACACATATTTTGAAGTAGAGTATTCAGGAAAGAAAGAAAGAAAGAAAGAAAGAGAGAGAGAGAGAGAGAGAGAGAGAGAGAGAGAGAGAGAGAGAGAGNTTGAAGTAGAGTATTCAGGAAAGAAAGAAAGAAAGAAAGAAAGAGAGAGAGAGAGAGAGAGAGAGAGAGAGAGAGAGAGAGAGAGAGAGAGAAAGGAAGGAAGAAAGGAAGGAAGGAAGGAAGGAAGGAAGGAAGGAAGGAAGGAAGGAAGGAAGGAAGGACCAAGAAAAGACTGAAAAATGAATACAACAAAGTTAATAATAAAATGAATAAAAGAAAATATTTTTTAAAAAATTGAAAAAAAAAAACCTAACCTAAATTTTCTACAATGAGAAAGAAGAAAAGAAAGCATATTATCCACCAAATGTGAGAAAATACAATTTTAGTAAGTCTTATCAGCAACATAAATTACAAAGACTTGGCAAGGTTGAATGCAGACAAAACTTCAGCCACTGTAATAAAGTCAGCCAGTAGTCTATTTAATTGAAATTGAGATTGAAATACAGACATTTGCAGACACAGACACTTCCCACTACTGATTCTCCTGAGAGATTACAGTAGAAAATAAAATACAGGTGCAGAGACTAACTAGCATTAATGAACAAAAGAGTATATGAAACTTGGACACACATACACATATATATGTGTATGATATGTGTATGTTGTTTGTGTGTGTGTGTGTGTGTGTGTGTGTATGTGTGTTTCCTTAATAAATAACAAGGAAATCTCTGTTGTTAATATGTACACAGCCTTATCTAGAACATCATTGCCTCAGACCTGTAAGAATGGCAAAGCCGCCTTCTGCTGTAGGAATGGCAAAGCCTTCTTCTGCTCCAAAAATGGAAGTTATGAAAGCTGACTTTTAGCTAAAATCAGTATATCCTCTGAACATATATCAATCTTGCTTTGCATGTATTTTTAATAGGTAAATAATTTTTGCTCCTGCCACATGTTTTTTGTTTTTCTGATTTTTAATTTAAATGTATTAATTCATGATGGCCAAATTTTAGTATCACATTTCCTTCTTTGCGTGAATTGATTTATTAGTCCAATTTACACAAAGTAATTTTCTATGTAATGAATAAAGCATTTCTTTTAATGCTAATAACTATGTCATCTGCAGTTTTTCTTAACTACAGAGAGTTGAAATTAGTTAGCCATTCTGTTTCTGGAAACAAATCATATTTAAGAGAGAAAGAAAAAGTGCTACACTCAGAAATCACATGTGATGAGAAATTCATTCCACAAGTAGAGGTAGACCTTTAAAAGACCTTTATACCTCATAGAATAAATTTGATGTGCTTTACAGACTGTTATGTGAATGCACCCTCACTGTGTGTTCATATCAAACCATCTTTGGAAAGCACTAACACTATAATTCCCATTCAGATGATGAAGTTGTAATAAAAACAGTTTATTACCATATATCTGTATATGATCTCATGTTAGATTTTTAAAATCCATGTTTATTTTTCAGTAAAATTCATTTTCAGAATCTAATAAATCCAAGAACTTTAAAAGTGAATTGCCATGGCTAAGGTATAGATAGATATAGATATAGATATAGATATAGATATAGATATAGATATAGATATAGATATAGATATAGATATAGATATAGATATAGATATAGATAGATAGATATACCTGCAGGTACTGCTGTTTTGAATGGTCAGGAGCTATACTATGTCTTTAATATTCATAGGCTGGGCATATAGGCATACCATGTGTTTTCTGCAATGTAAGAAATTTTTGATACCTTACTACTTGGCTCGTTTCCTTGAAACTTGATGTTTTCCCTTAATCCGTGTTCTTTTTTGGCTGTATAATGAGATATTATTTTTAAGATATTTAGTTTTATTTCAATAAATCAATCATAAGGCAAGCACAGTGCTAACACCAGTAGAAATCATATTGTGAACCTACTATCAATTTGTTAAGAACTATGGAGTACTTGAAACTGCTCAAGTTAGTTTTCTGAATAAGTAGTAGAGACTTGCCTGTGATGGAGTCTACAAAGACAACTTGTTAAACCATTATATTATAACCAAAGTTAAAATAGAATAGGGGCCATCTTACTTAATGCTTCTGCTTTTTATAGGTAACTATCACATCTAAACTATTTAACATGGTCAGAGGAAGTCTTCAAATGGAGAGTTCAGATTGGCTTGGCATGTTCTTCTCTTGTGTTCAAAATGTGTTCATCTTTCATAAGAGGAACATCTAAATTTACAAGCCAAATGGAAATCAGAGAACACAAAAAATTATGAAAAGTACTGTAAGTTCACAGTGAGAGGAACATGTCCTTTTATATCGTGTATACGTTAATATCAGTGAGAACTTAATATTGAAATCAAATGTACAGTATGCTGTCAAATGTTTAGCAATCCTTCCATGTCTAATTAAGTCCAAGAAAGTTGCACTTATGTGTGAGTCATTGTAATTTCATACTAAGTACAATGTAATGCTCTGGCATAAATAGGATAACACTGAAAAGCCTGTGAGTTAGGTTGATAGTGATAGTGGGAAAGTGATACAGCTCCTAGTATCAATTCAGAATTTTGCAGGAGGAAGAATGGAAAAGAGAAATGCTATACTTGGTGTGGCATGATATGGACCTTTATAAAGGTTGTAGTGAAGTACAAGTAAGGAATAAATCGCTTGACCAGATGACCCACACTTTAGCTTCAGAAGTGGATGATTTCGCTGGAGGATACTTACTAGGGAACATTGAGAAGAGGATGAGAAGCCGTGCTTGGACCAGTGCCTGACAGATCCCTGGGCTTAAACCCTCCAAGTACGCTTTACATGATGCTTAACCTCTCCAAGTTTCAGTCTTCCTGCCTGCAAGAGAGCTTAAGAATAAGTTATAAATACAATCATAAAAAATAAGTTCACCTCCTCAGACATTGTACCAAAGCTTGCTTAATATTCTCTTTCCCAGCAAGGTAGCTACTCTATAAGTATTCTATTCAGTGGGTAAATTCTTCCCAGCATGAATTCCAGGAAAGTGTTGGTCCTGCTAATCAGCCCAAACACATAGAACTAGGACACTAAGTACTAGACACGCTTCTAAATTTGTTTTTTTTTTTTTTTGTCATGTGTTCACTTTACTTTTAAATTCAGACTAAGCAGTAGACAAATGTTAACAATTCATACTAATGCAATTCCATTCTCTAAGAATTTAATCAAAGAAATTTCTCTTTAAAATTATACAAAAATCAGTACATTTACATCAGAGGGGAGGTCCACAGGAATTTTCTGGAACTTTCATGTATATAAATTCCTAAGATATCAATGTAAGTATAAATAGACAAAGGGTGGGGGTTGAGTGGCACAAAACAGTTGAAATATAAATGAAAAATCCTTTCTTAGGTTTGAAGTGCTTATCACTCACCATTAATGAGGTTATCACTATCATAGAGCAGCAGTTCTCAACCTGTGGCTTGCATATCAGATATCATAAATATCGGATATTTACATTATGATTCATGAGTGACAATATTGCAGTTATGAAATATCAACAAAATAGCTTTATGGTTAGTATCAGCACAACATATTAAATTCTATTAACTGTATTAAAATGTCACAGCATTAAGAAGTTGAGAACCACTACCACAGCGGATTTTTGTAACTTGTAATTAATTTATCATCAATGATGGCTAGAACAAAACCCAAATTGTTAAAACACGGAGAACAACAGTAAGAGTATACAATGCAAAACAAGGTTGAAAGGAAACACTGAACAGGAATAGAGCAGGTACACAGGCCATGTCTGGGAAACACTATCATTTCTCAGTGATGAGGAACTCACAGGAATCAACATTATATATGTGCATATATATTATATTATTTATGTATATTTATATAGGCACAAATTACTAAAAACATCATTTAATTTGCTTTATATTAAAATCTTCATAGCTCATTGAATATGAAATACAAAAGGACAAACCTCTTTAGATATACAAATGAATGCTTTTATAACATTTCCTCTTATAGGAAGGCAGTCACTCTACTGAAATTCCCAGAGTAGATTTCAAGAGCCACAAGCATAGAGTACTATCTAGATGATGTTCAATTTCAATGTGTTTTCTGAATAGCCTTTTTTGAATTTGTTCTAATTATTTTTTTTGATTCACACACACACACACACACACACACACACACAAGTACAAATCACAAATTTAAAACTATAAACTACAGGGGAATTTTCTTAAACATTTTCTTATTATTGCAAAATGGACCTAAGTCCATAGTGATGAGAAAAATAAGTAATCCAAATGGGAGCACTGATTTTTTTCCTACAGTTGCTAGTTGCAATATTTAAATTGACAGTGTGTCTTTCTAACAGAAAAGAATTTTTGTCATAATGAATAGTGAGACCTCCAGTAGAGCGTGTTTCTATGTGCATGTTTTTAGGCATGTTTACATGTGTGTGCATATACATGTATGGAGGTCCACTTGCATTTCTATGTGTGCATAAGTGGAGTCCAGAAGCCAGTCTTGAAAGCTATTCTCAGAAAGACAGCCTACATCCATTGACACAGAGTCTTTCAATAGCAGGGCTAACCAATTAAGCTATATTGATGACCAAAAATGTCACAGAATCTCCCTGTCTATGTCTCCCCAACTTTAGGATTACAGATACATATGATATCTGTCTTATGTTGGGATCCTAGAGAAGAAATTTAAGTACTCATGCTTGAGGAATATATTTTATGGCTGAGCTATCCCTTCATTTATAACGTATACTAACCTCATCTCTTAGATATTATGCCTAATCCAGACTCAGGGCATACATTAGATTCTTTTTCTGTTTTGTTATAACTTCACGAGGTCACCGAGAGACCGGTAAGTCAATGAAAACACATTAGTGTTCATATATTTCAATGATCAGTTCTTGTATTAAGAAAATAATCTTTTCCAAAATTAAATATAAGAACATGCTTACAAAAGAACATGACTACTCTCCTCACAGTAAGGTTCATGTTTAATCTCAATAGCTCTAAATGAAGAATCAAACTGATGAAACTTGATTTCTTTTCTATGGGCATTCCACTCAGAAATGTTGCTCATGAAAGTCATAGAGAAGGAACACTTTTAGTTGAATGGCATTTCAACCATCAAGGCACATTTTAGTACAGATAAATCTTAAAGGCATTCTTTCCTGTGGCCTGTGCCCAGAAATAAACAAAGCTCACTAAAGAAGCCATTGCCCAACATTTATGCATCCCAGACTCAAATATTTCAACTCAATTTCTCTGTGAGAATCCCCTCCTTTTAACTATAGTCACATATTATAGTTAAGTTCTTTAAGTTACTTAGAACTTGGTGGAGCCATCAGGAGACAACATAGCAAACAATACTTGGTGGACTCTGGAATGAAACTGGTGCACAATTACTGCATAATAAATTATGTATGCATATATAGGTATTCAACCACACAAATACACAAACTAAGGAAATGATAAACTGATCTACCTTTCAAATTCACCTAATTCTTACTATTCTACTATTCTCTCTCTCCTTCTCTCTCTCTCTCTCTCTCTCTCTCTCTCTCTCTCTCTCTCTCTCTCTCTCTCTCTCTCTCTCTCTCTCTCTCTCTCTCTCCCCCTCCCTCTCTCTTTTTATTTGATTCTTTTATTTAATAACAGTTCTTCCTTCCTTAATGCTTGTAAGCCTCCTAATTTGTATTTCGATCCTGTGCACAGCAGACAAGCATCAGCTCCCTTGCATCAGCTGATCTTTTTTGAAGCTTACATTCTCCCACATTTCCTGCAGTGTTTGCCATATTGATATACCATTTTAGGAGTGCTAGTGTTTTCCCCTCGGTGCCCTGCCTTGTGTCTCTTCTGCCTCTCCTACACAGAGTTCTGTCTTCTTCAGTGAGGATTGAGAGGATTATTTTTGTACTCTCTGTAGCGGCAGTGCAACTCTCTTTCTGAGACTGATGTTAGAAAGCAATTCATCCTCTATGAAGCACCATGACACTGTTGTGTTGCCCCAGCTCAATGGACCTCATTTTGAGCATTTTGTTCCAACTTTTAGATGGAACAGATGTTTTCAGACACCATCCTGCTTTATCCCTATAAAACATTCCTATGTCAAGAAACACATTGAGCTGGATTAAATCAATTGTCCCAGGTCACATAGCTAGCAAATTGCAGAATCAGAACTCAAGCTAGTATTTTCTTTGTCTTGTTATTTCACTGTATTTCTCTCTATTGAGCTTGTAAATTATCATGATACACATATAATAGTAGAAATAAAATGGAGCATAATAGTTATTTTCAAGACTTGTGCTTTTTGTTCGGAGGCTGACTAAATTCAACAAATTTTATAGTTTATACACATTCAGCTGATCATCATTTTCTGATCAATCCCCTAATAAAACAGAATAGAATTGTTTATAATTTAAATGCTTCTTTCCTGAACAAACAGAATTAATTCTAACTTTGCTTCTGTCAAGGTAACTGGAGAGTTAGATTTGGGTTGAGAAAATATTTTAGAAGTTTTCCACAAACTTAAAAATATCTACTCAAAGGCATATTTAGTATCACAGAATTTATAATTGGTAATTCAGTAAACAATTTATTCTCTTCTCTCACAACCTAACTTTGCAAATAAAGTACATAAATTGTACACTGAGTAAATGTACCACATCAGGAGAATAAGTAGTTAATTAAACCAACACTACTGAAAAAGGTTACTCAACTCTTCAAGTAATATCTTTAAAAGTTATGTTCCAAATAAAATTAGTATTGAAATGGTACAAGTGATCAAGTTGGAGACGTTCAAAAGATAGGAGATTTCAGCTCCTTTAATGAGTGAGTATAATGAACCTAAAAAGGGAAAGATTCCTACAAATCCCTGCCACTATATATCTATTTCTTTTCTGCCCTTTCTTTTGTACTTCCTCCACTTTCATCTTCTCGCCTTTTCTTCTCTTCCGTCTTCTTCTGTACATTTTCCTCTTACCTTTTTTTTAAAAATGTGTTTTCCCCTCTCTCCATACTCCACCTATTAAAACAAAGATCTGCCAAGAGAGGTATTCTGTCACCTTAGTTGGCCACATTACTGCTAATATTCTGAGAAAGAAACATCTCTTATTTCTGTTCAGTGTGATGGTGGAATGGGATGTTTATGATGCTCTTAACCACACACATTTAGAACCACAGCTTCCTTTAGAGTTTCTCTGTGAAAGTCCATAGGATGATTTTTAGGGAACATGCTACCTGAGAACATTCATATTTGAAAATAACATGATGTAGGATTTTTTTTATGCTTTCAGTTACTAACAACATGAGAAAATTTGGGGATCAAATTAAAATGACTATTTGTTACTTTATTATTTTTTGTAATATTATATTGACACCAATAGCAAAAGTATATCTATTGATCAGGACATATATGTGTTATATTCTCTAAATTATGTTCAGAATTTCAATTATGGATGAGTATTAGAGAGAGAGATGTCTACTTCCTTCTCTTTGTGCTATGTATTTCCTGTTTTGGCATTCTTTTTTATGTTTTTTTTTTAATTAGATATTTTCTTTATTTACATTTCAAGTGCTATCCGGAAATTCCCTATACCCTCCCCCTGCCCCTGCTCCCCTACCCACCCACTCCCACTTCTTGGCCCTGGCATTCCCCTGTGCTGGGGCATACAAAGTATGCAAGACCAAGGGGCCTCTCTTCCCAA
>NC_034591.1:36894400-36910136 GCF_900095145.1 Mus pahari | reverse complement strand
AGTTCTGTGACTCTAGAGAACCCTGACTAATACAGAAGTTGGTACTGGGAGTGGGGTATTGCTGTCCTGGCATTCCCCCACACTGGAGCATCACACCTTCATAGGACCAAGGACCTCTCCTCCCGTTGCCAGATAAGGCCATCCTCCACTACATATGCGGCTGGAGCCATGGGTCCCTCTATGTGTACACTTTGGTTGGTGGTTTAGTGCCTGGCAGCTCTGTGGGTACTGGTTGGTTCATATTGTGGTTCCTTCTATGGGGATGCAAACCCCTTCAGATCCTTTAGTCCTTTCTCTATCTCCTCCATTGCGGACCCTGCTCTCAGTCCAATAGTTGAGAAAATACAGAGAATCCACCTCTGTATTTGTCAGGTATTGGCAGAGCCTCTCAGGAGACAGCTATACCAGGTTCCTGTTAGCAAGCACTTGTTAGCATCCATAAAAGTGTCTGGGTTTGGTGATTGTAAATGGGATGTATCCACAGATGGGGCAGTCTCTGGATGGCCGTTCCTTCAGTCTCAGCTCTGCAATTTGTCTCTGGATCTCCTCCCATGATAATTTTTTTCCCTATTCTAAGAAGGAAAGAAGAATACACACTTTGGTCTTCCTTCTTCTTGAGCTTCATGTGGTCTGTGAATTGTATCTTGGGTATTCCGAGCTTCTGGGCTTATATCCACTTATCAGTAAGTGCATACCACGTGTGTTCTTTTGTGGCTGGGTTACCTCACTTAGGATGATATTTTCTAGTTCCATTCACTTGCCTAAGAATTACATGAAGTCATTGTTTTTAATAGCTGAACCATTGTGTAAATGTATAACATTTTCTGTATCCATTCCTCTGTTGAGGGACATCCGGGTTATTTCCAGCTTTCGGTTATTATAAATAAGGCTGCTATGAACATAGTGGAGCATGTGTCCTTATTACATATTGGAGCATATTTTGCTATATGCCTATGAGTGGTACAGCTGAGTCCTAAGGTAGAAATATGTTGAATTTTCTGAGGAACCACAAGACTGATTTCCAGAGTGGTTGTACCAGCTTGCAATTCCACCAACAATCGAGGAGAGTGCTCCTCTTTCTCCACATCCTCACCAACATCTGCTTTCACCTGACGTTTTGATCTTAGTCATTCTGACTGTTGTGTGGTGGAATCTCAGGGTTGCTTTGATTTGCATTTCCATGATGATAAGGATGCTGAACATTTCTTTCCCTGATGATTAAGGTGCTTCTCAGTCATTCTCTATTCCTCCATTGAGAATTCTTTGTTTATCTCTGCACTGCATTTTTAAATAGGGTTATTTGTTTCTCTGGAGTCTAACTTCTTGAGTTCTTTTTATATATTGGATATTAGCCCTCTATTGGATGTAGGATTGGTAAGATCTTTTCCAAATCTGTTGGTTGCCATTTTATCCAATTAACAGTGTCCTTTGTCTTATAGAGTTTTGCAATTTTATGAGGTCCCATTTGTGAATTCTTGATCTTACAGCACAATTGGTGTTCTGTTCAGGAAAATTTCCCGTGTCCACGTGCTCAAGGCTCTTCCCCAGTTTCTTTTCTACTAGTTTCAGTGTATCCGGTCTTATGTGGAGGTCCTTGATACACTTGGACTTGAGCTTTGTACAAGGAGATAAGAATGGATCTATTTGCATTCTTCTACATGGTAACTGCCAGTTTAACCAGCACCATTTGTTGAAAATGCTGTCTTTTTTTCTACTGGAAGGTTTTAACTCCTTTATCAAAGATCAAGTTACCATAGGTGTGTGGGTTCATTTCTGGGTCTTCAGTTCTGTTTCAACAATCTACCTGCCTGTCTCTGCCCCAATGCAATGCAGTTTTTTTTTTTTTTTCACTACTCCTCTGTAATACTTTACTGTTGAGTATAGTTTTAGCTATCCTGGGTTTTTTGTTATTCCAGATGAATTTGGAAATTGCTTTTTCTAACTCTATGAAGCATTAAGTTGAAAATTTGATGGGGATTGCATTGAATCTGTAGATTACTTTCCATAACATGGCCATTTTTCTAAATTAATCCTGCCAATCTATAAGTGTGGGAAACCTTTTCATCTTCTGAATATTCTTCTATTTTTTTCTTCAGACTTGACATTCTTATCATACAGATCTTTCACTTGCTTGGTTAGAGTCACACCAAAGTATTTTATATTATATGTGACTATAGTGAATGGTGTCTTTTCCCTAATTTCTTTCTTAGCCTGTTTATTCTAGAGTAGAAGAAGACCACTGATTTTTTTTTTTGAGTCAATTTTATATCCAGCCACCTTGCTAATATATTTTTTATCAGGTTTAGGAGTTCTCTGGTGAAATCTTTGAGTTCAATTAAGTATACTATCATATCATCTTCAAATATTGATGTTTTGACTTCTTTCTTACCAATTTTTATCCCTTTGACCTCCTTTTGCTGTCTAATTGCTTTGGTTAAGACTTTGAGTATTATACTGAATAGGTAGGAAGAGAGTGGGCAGCCTTGTGTAGTCCCTGATTTTAGTGGGATTGCTTCAAGTCTCTCTCCATTTAGTTTGATGTTGGCTACTGGTTTGCTGTATGTTGCCTTTATGCAATGTTTTTATGTTTAGGTATGGGCCTTGAATTCCTGATCTTTACAAGACATTTTTCATGAAGTTCTGTTGGATTTTGTCAAAAGCTTTCTCAGCATCTAATGAAATGATCATGTAGTTTTTTTATTTTGAGTTTATTTATATAGTGGATTATGTTGATGGATTTCTTATTTATTTATTTATTTATATTTTCTTTATTTACATTTCAAATGCTATCCCGAAATTACCTATACCCTCCTCCTGCCCTGCTGCCCCCTGCTCCCCTACCCACCCACTCCCACTTCTTGGCCCTGGCTTTCCCCTGTACTGGGGCATATAAAGCTTGCAAGACCAAGGGGCTTCTCTTCCCAACGATTGCTGAACAGACCATCTTCTGCTACATATGGAGCTAGAGACACGAGCTCAGGGGGTACTGGTTAGTTCATATTGTTGTTCCACCTATAGGGTGGCAGACCCCTTCGGCTCCTTGGGTACTTTCTCTAGCTCCTCCATTGGGGGCCCTGTATTCCATCCAATAGCTGACTATAAGCATCCAGTCCTATGTTTGCCAGGCACTGGCATAGCCTCACAAGAGGCTGCTATATCAGGGTCCCTCCAGCAAAATCTTGCTGGAATGTGCAATAATATCTGGGTTTGGTGGCTGATGATGGGATGGATGCCCAGGTGGGGTAGTCTCTGGATAGTCTATCCTTTCATCTTAGCCCCAATCTTTGACTCTGTAACTCCTTTTGCGGGTATTTTGTTCCCTATTCTAAGGCGGAATTAAGGATCTACAGGTTGGTCTTCTTTCTTCTTGGTTTTCTTGTGTTTTACAAATTGTATCTTGGGTATTCTAAGTTTCTGTAGATGGATTTCTGTATGTTGAATTATTTCTGCATCCCTAGGATGAAGTCTACTTAATTATGGTGGATGATTGTTTTGATGTAATCTTGGATTCAGTTTGTGAGAATTTTATTGAGTGTTTTTGTACCAATACTCATAAGGGAATTTGGTCTCCAGTTCTCTCTCTCTCTCTCTCTCTCTCTCTCTCTCTCTCTCTCTCTCTCTCTTTTTATGTCTTTGTGTGGTTTAGGTGTACGCATAATTGTGGCTTCATAGATTAAACTGGTGGTGTTCCTTCTGTTTTGATTTTGTGGAATAGGTTGAAGTACATTGGTGTTAGGTCTTCTTTGAAGGTCTGATAAAATTCTGCACTAAATTCATCTGTTCCTGGACTTTTTGTGGTTGAGAAATTATTAACTACTGCTTGTATTTCTCTGGGGGTTATGGATCTGTTTATATGGTTTATCTTATCCTGATTTAAATTTGGTACCTGATATCTGTCTTGAAAATTGTCCATTTTATCCAGATTTTCTATTGGTTGAATATAGGCTTTTTTAGAGGTATATGATGATTTTTTTGGATTTCCTTGGTTTCTGTTGTTTTGTCTCCCTTTTCATTTCTGATTTTGTTAATTTGGATACAGTCTCTGTGCTCTCTGGTTAGGCAGGTTAAGGGTTCATCTATCTTGTTGATATTCTTGATATCTATGTTGGTTGATTCTTTTTCTAGTTCCTTTTTTTTTTTTTTAACTTGGTTGATTTGAACCCTGAGTTTTATTATTTACTGCCTTCTACTAATCTTGATGTATTTGCTTCTCTTTGTTCTAGAGCTTTCAGAAGTGCTGTCAAACTGGTAATGTATGCTCTCTCCAGTTGCTTTTTGGAGGCACTGAGAGTTATGAGTTTTCCTCTTATCACTGCTTTCCTTGTGTCACATAAGTTGTGGTATGTTGTTTCTCCATTTTCATTGAATTCTAAAATGTCTTTAATATTTTTCTTTCTCTCTTTTTCTTTCTTTCTCTTTCTTTCTTTCTTTCTTTCTTTCTTTCTTTCTTTCTTTCTTTCTTTCTTTCTTTCTTTCTTTCTTCCTTCCTTCCTTCCTTCCTTCCTTCNCTTTCTTTCTTTCTTTCTTTCTTTCTTTCTTTCTTTCTTTCTTTCTTTCTTTCTTTCTTCCTTCCTTCCTTCCTTCCTTCCTTCCTTCCTTCCTTGAATAAGTTATCATTGAGTAGAGTATTGTTTAGCTTCCATGTATATGTGGGTTTTCTATTGTTTTTGTTGTTATTGAAGACCAGCCTTAGTCCCTGGTGATCTGAGAGGATGCACAGGATTATTTCACTCTTATTGTATCTGTTGAGGTCTGTTTTGTGACCAATTGTATGGTCAGTGTTGGAGAAGGTACCATGAGATGCTGAGAAGCAGGAATATTCTTTGTTTTAAGATGAAATGTTCTGCAGATTACCTGTCAAATCCATTTGGTTCATAACTTCTGTTAGTTTTGCTGTGGCTCTGATTAGTTTCTGTTTCCATGATCTGTCCATTGATGAGAGTGGGGTGTTAAAGTCTCCCACTGTTATTGTGTGAGGTGCAATGTGTACTTTCATCTTTAGTAAAAAATTTTTTATGAATGTGGGTGCCCTTGCATTTGGAGCACAGATGTTCAGAATTGAGAGTTCATCTTGGAAGGTTTTACCTTTGATGAGTATGAAGTGTCCCTCCTTACCTTTTTTGATAACTTTTGGTTGAATGTCGATTCTATTCGATATTAGAATGGCTACTCCAGCTTGTTTCTTGTGAACATTTGCTTGGAAAACTTTTTTGAGCCTTTTACTCTGAGGTAGTCTTTGTCTGTCTTTGTCACTGAGGTTTCCTGTATGCAGCAAAATGTTGGGTCCTGTTTATATATCCAGTGTTAGTGTATCCATGTCCTTTTATTTGGGAATTGAGTCTATTGATATTAAGAGATATTAAGTAAAAGTGATTGTTGCTTCCTGTTATTTTTGTTGTTATAGATAGAATTATATTTATGAGGCTATCTTCTCTTTGGTTGGTTAAAAGATTAAAAGAAGATTATTATCTTGCTTTTTCTAGGGTGTAGTTTCCCTCCTTGTGTTGAAGTTTTCCATTTATTATCCTTTGAAGGGCTGGATTTGGGTAACAATATTGGGCAAATTTGTTTCTGTCATAAAATATCTTGGTTTCTCCATCCATGGTAATTGAGAGTTTTGCTGGGTATAATAGCCTGGGCTGGCATTTATGTTCTTTTAGGATCTGGATGACATCTGCCCAGGATCTTCTAGCTTTCATAGTCTCTGGTGAGAAATATGGTGTTATTTTGATAGGTCTGCCTTTATATGTTACTTAACCTTTCCCCTAACTCCTTTTAATATTCTTTCTTTTTTTTGTGCATTTGATGTTTTATTATGTGACAGGAGGAATTTCTTTTTTGGTCCAATCTATTTGGAGTTCTATAAGCTTCTTGTATGTTCATGGGCTCTCTTTCTTTAGGTTAGGGAAGTTTTATTCTATAATTTTGTTGAAAATATTTACTGGGCCTTTGATTTGGGAATCTTCACTCTTCTATACCTGTTATTCTCAGGGTTGGTCTTTTCATTGTGTTCTGGATTTCCTGGACATTTTGGTTTAGGAGGTTTTGCATTTTTCATTTTCTTTGACTGTTGTGTCAATGTTTTCTATGGTATCTCCTGCACCTGAGATTCTCTCTTCTATCTCTTGTATTTTGTTCATGATGCTTGCATCTGTGACTCCTGATCTCCTTCCTAGGTTTTCTATCTCCTAGGTTGTCTCCCTTTGTGGTTTCTTTATTGTTTCTATTTACATTTTTAGATCCTGGATGGTTTTGTTCAATTCCTTCACCTGTTTGATTATGTTTTCCTGTAATTCTTTAAGGGATTTTTTTTGTCTGTTTGTTTGTTTCCTTTTAAGTGTTTCTACCTGCTTACCTGTGTTCTCCTGTATTTCTTTAAGGGAGTTATTTATGTCCTTCTTAAAGTCCTCCATTAGCATCAAGAGATGTGATTTTAAATCCTAATCTTGATTTTCCAGTATGTTGGAGTATCCAGGACTTGCTGTGGTAGGAGAACTGGGTTCTGATGATGCCAAGTAGCCTTGGTTTCTGTTGGTAAGGCTCTGTGCTTGCCTCTTGCTATCTAGTCTTCTCTAGTGTTAGTTGGTCTTGCTGTCTCTGAGTGGAGCTTTTCCCTGTTGTGGGCCTATAAGCCTGTGTCAGTACTCCAAACAAGACTAGCTTTTGCCTGGGCAGGGTTTGGGTGTGGAAGGCTGTAGAACAGCCTTAGCTCCTTTGTGGAGATGGAGACCAGATAGATCCTATCCCAGCTGCTCCACTGTTCCTGTGCCCTGTGCACTCCTGGCTGGTCCCAATTTGGACAGTTATTTAAAGGAAAGTTGTGATCTTACCTCTGAGCTTAGTAGTGAGAGCACTCCTTGGAGACCGGCTCTCTCCTGGGGGGGATTTCTATATCATGCCTTCTTGTAATGTGTTCTACATTTCAAGGGCAGCCATTGTCAACTTGAAGTTATAAGTAAAACATACTTGGCCAAGTGAAGCTTTGAGAAAATGAAGATTATGCCAGGTCTGAAAACCTGGCTGAGTCTGTCTCTATGAATGATATTATTCTGTCACAGAACTTTCCATCAGAAACCTATATAGGTTCTAATTATGGACATGAATGCAGGGAAAACTTCACAGACAATGAATAAAATCAGATTGTTGTCAGTTATGTGCAAAACTCTTTAGTGAGTCATGTTACAAACACATTATTTCTAAGTGTGCACAAGCTAGCATTTTGCTATCTTGATTTGGAAGTTAAGTGTGTTTTGTACATGGCTTTATTCAGAATATGAAACATAGTTTAAGGGATTTTTTTTCTTGTTTGTCTCATTGACAACATTCCCCTTAAATTCAACAAATTAAGATTTTACTTAAAAGAAAATATTGTAACTTTCCATACATTCATGGAGTGATTGTCATATTTTTAAGTCAAATTCTTACCTGTAAATTGAAAATAAGAAACAATTATTTGGCTCATGAAAAGCATTATCCATGTAATAATATATTCCTAGACATATTTCTTAGAGTATTTTCCTTTGGTTAATATTAGATTTAAAAGAGATTTAAAAATAGAGCTGAGCAATTCCATGTACCCCTCAACATTTCCTTTAATGTTAATAGCTAACATACTCATGCCATATAACCAATTAACACATTAGCTACATTATAGAGAATATTTGAATTTCACAATTTTTTTCTATCCCAGATCAAATACAGATATAATATTACATGATAATGTCTCCTGCTCTTCTCTTACATTAAACACTTCCTTGTTGGCAAACTGTCTAAAAGGACATTGTTCCATTTGGCATGTTTCCATAGGAGTGTCTCTAAGGGCATTTTTTTTTTTTTATTCCACATAGCAAATTTAGTGTCTCAAGGCTTAATTCAATATGGATAATTTGCTTTACAAGATTGACTTGAGTTCAGCAGTTCCTACTTCTTCACTTATGTGTATATACCACGTTAAATGAGTAAATTCAGTTCTTATTCAAATAACTATATACCTGACAAATCGTAATTGATATTTCATATGTCAAAAAATAACTTTCTACATGAGAAGTCATTTTATTTTATTTTAGATTTTTTTCAGAGTTAGAAATGGGATTTCAGTGATTATCACAGTAAGTCAATCGTCCTAAATCAGGAAGACATCCAGACAGCCCTCCATGGACTATTCTATACCCCTTTTAATTACTCCGTTTTGAGGAAGGCTTTGCTGAAACTCATTTAGTCGCTTTGACTATTATAACAATGAACATGTATTCTTCTGTTTCAATGAAATGAAAAGAAGGACAGATAGCGAGATATTCTTAAGTAACAAATCAAGCAGAGTAAACAGGAACATAGACTAAAAATACATTTTAGCCAGATCGTGGTAGTGCACTTTCATTCCAGCACTCAGGAGGCAGAGCCAGGAGAATCTTCTGAGTTCCAGTCCAGTTTGTTCTGCAGAGAAACTTCCAGGACAACCAGAGCTGCATAAGGAAACCCTATTTTAAAAACACAAAATAAATAAGACTTTTTGACAATCAGCAAATAAGCTGAAGTCTTATTTATTTATTTAATCACTTTACATCTGATCACTTACCTCCTTCCTTCCTCTTCTCTCAGTCCCATCCTTAAAAATCCCACCCCCATTACCCTCTTCTCCTCTCCCCCCTTGGGTACAACTCCATCCTGGCATATCCTGTCACTGTAGGCCTAGTGAAACATTTCCCACTGAACCCAAACTAGGTAGTCCAGTTAGGGGAAGGAAAACCAATGGCAGGCACATGAGTCAGAGACAACCTCCACTCAAATTATTAGGGCAACCACATGAAGACCAAGCTGCATATCTGCTACAATGTGTGTATGTATGTGTGTGTGTGTGTGGGGGGGGGTGCTACATCAACCCCATGCATGTTCTTTTGGTTAGTCTCTGTGAGTCCCATGGTTCCAGGTTAATTGACTCTGTAGTTCTTCTTTTAGTGTCCTTATTTCCAGCTCACTCAATCCTATCTCCAACTCCTACACAATACACCTTGAGCCTCTTGATGTTTGGCTGTGGGTCTCTGTATCTATTTCTATCTGCTGCTAGATGAAGCCTCTTAGGAGAAAGTTGTTACGGCTCTGTCTACAAGCATAACAGAGTATCATTAATACTGTCATGGATTGTCAGTTATACATGGTATATGTTTCAAGTTGGGCCAGTCATTAATTGGCCATTCCTTCAATCTCTGCTCCATCTTTATTTCAGTGTATCTTCCAGGAAGGACAAATTTGGAATAGAAGGTTTTGTAAGTATGTTGATGCACCCCCTAGAATCTCATGAAACTGAAAAGTTTTGCATGGCTAAGGATACCATCAATAGGACAAAAGGATAGCCTACAGAATGGAAAATATCTGACAGGAGACAAATATCCAAAATATAAAGAACTTAATAAATTAGATATAAACAAACCAAATAACCCAGTTATAAAAATGAGCAGGTACAGAGCTAAACAGAGAATTCTCAACAGAGGAATCTCAAATGGCCAAGAAGCCCTTAAAGAAATGTTCAATATCCTTAATCATCAGGGAAATGCAAATCCAAAAGATTCACAGTTACCGTCTTATACCCTTCAGAATGGTTAGATAAAACAAAACAAAACAAACAAGCAAACCAAAAAAAAAAAAAAAAACCCTCAAGGAAAAGCACATACTGACACAAATTTGGAGGAAGGGAAACACTCTCCCATGCTAGTAAGAATGCAAACTTGTACAACCACTTTGGACATCAATTTTGGAGTTCCTTAAGAAATTGAGAATATTTCTATCCCCAAACCCAGCTATATCACTCCTGGGAACATATCAAAAGATAATTGCTCAACTATATTCATAGCAGCTTTATTCATATTAGCCACAAGCTGAAAATAACATAGACAGTTTTCAACTGAAGAATGAATAAGCTATCATGAAATTTTCAGGCAAATGGATGTAAATAGAAAGGTCAAACTCTTATCTAGACTCAGCAATCATAACGTATTTGTCAAGAATTTTGCCCATAACTTAGAATTATTTTTTAAAGGAACTAATAAGAATTTTTGGTATAAAATTGGTTTTAACCATGACTAAGAATGAGATGATTATTACTTGTGAATGAAAACAAATTAATATAGCACCAGAGGCACATATTGCTGAAATATATACTTGTACAACTATTTAGCATCAAATTGTTTCTCTAGTCATAAATTAGGTATATTTGATATAATATGTAAGTATGATAAATAATAAATATAATATTAAAACATAATAAATTGGACCAGGTAAATTTTCCTGCAGTTTGAGCTGCTTGGATACCCTTCTATTAATTTTGTGTTTCATGAATCTTATTCATATACATCATTGAAAGTTATCTAGTTACAAAGATAAATAAAGAAGACATATGTACATCTGGAAGACATACACACACACAAACATTCTATCATTACAATGATACATAAGGGGACTTAACAATGTGGTGATTAATATTTATTGTCTATAGAATTAATATTCACTGAGTTTAAAAGCCCCTAAGGATGCTTGAGAAGAAATTTCTTGATGTGGTAAGAAGACACAGCTTAACAGTGAGAAGCATCCTTGAATGGGGACAAGTCCTGAGCTGAATTAGCAGAGTGCAAACACTCGCTAGTCTCTGCTACCTGATTGTGATTGTTATAAGATATGCTACCTTAAATGTTTGCAACCATGATGGACAGCATCCTTGATATGAACTATGGGTCAAAATGAATGCATCCCCCTTTAAATAGAATTTTGTCAGTGTATTTTATTATACCAACAGGAAAAAAAAAACCTTGGAAAATTAATAGGAAGGGTTGATTCTTTGTTCTAAAAGACCTAACCATGTGCTTCATTGACCTTGGGTCTAGTTTATGGGGGAGGGGGCGGTATTCATAAGAGTTTGTGTAGAGGAATTTCAGTCCAGCAACTTGGCTTTTCTGGCAAGGGATCACATCCAAAGATCTTCTAGGTGTGTGTTATCCAACTGGAACAATGCATATTTAATCCCAAACAATGAATGTAAACTTTGTAGAAGCAAACAGCAAGTTTGAAAATGATGTCTAACTGAGGGGCAGACAAAGAAAGTCACTATAGACAAAGATTTGATAGGATTTGTCAGAGACAGGAAAAATCTAACTCACACAAGAACAGCACAGGAAGAGAGACATAGGAGAACCATGGAAGGAGGGGAGCAGGGGATTTACTGGCACAGTTTTTCAGAGACAGATTGCAGATGAAGACAGAATGAACCAGAGAACAAGACAAAGCCAGATTAGAACAGATTGCCAGAGGTAATTTGAGGTAAAGGAGAAGAAGGTCAGAAGCCAAGAAAAGCCAGCTCGAATCAGTCAGCTTGGAGAGGAAATTGGGCCAAAACAGCTTAGTTATCTAGCCAGCCAGAGTTTAAAAGGAGCTAGAAAGGATGAGGTTCAGAAGTAAGGCTCTGAGATGGTTTAATGAGAAGACTGGAAGACTAATATGAAGAGGAAATTGTACACAGTAAAGGGTAAAGGGTAGTTCAAACGGTTTCAGAAGGACTTGAGTTTGTAAACATTCATGTAATAGTAGAGCAAAGAATATGACTGAATTCTAGTCATGCGCCAAGAACCTGTGAGACACTGAATTTAAAAGTAAAGGATTAATTTCTATAGTCAAGAATATGTCAACATAGCATAGAATTGAATTGAGGGTATTTCTTGCTATTTCTATTCAGATAGATAATGAGAGAGATTTTATAGTTCACTCAGGAAAGTTGTAGGAGCAAATTCAAAGTTTGGGGCCAGGAAAGTATAATAGATGAGGACTCTAATTGTTAAAGAGAAACATTACTCTCTTCACTGGGACAGTAGGTATAAATATTGCTCCTATTTCTTCAGAGGTAGGGATGAGATGAGAGCCCTATCCAAGCTTCATGAACCCATGGCTTGTACTGAATCCAGAGCGTTTCAATCGAACTATAACCCTGGTTCTAGGCCTGGAAGCTTCTAGCCTCTATACCTCTTGAAGACTTTAGCTTCCAGCTTCCATCTCCTAACCTAGGCCTAGGATAATTCAGCCTCTGAGACTTACTGTTGAATAAACTCACCCTTTCTAGCTGTTTCTGTACTATGGTTGACTGGTTTAATTCAGCTGTTCTGGCTCAAACTCATCTCGTACTGACTGATTCTAGTTGGTGTCCCTCAGCTTCTCACTGAATTGCTCTGCTTGGAAAAACTGCCTCTGAACTCATTGAACTGAACTGCATGGACTGCAAGAACCAAACTGCTCTAAATTGAACTGAGCTCATCTGCACTCAAATGAACTGCCTCTCTCTGGCTGCACTGTTCTTACCTAGCCTCCCTTCCTCTGCTGTTCTTCTGAGAGGTTGGCTTATCCTACCTCTAACTCATTCTGTCATATTTTTCTCTGATTTATCACTTTGTCTGCTCCTCAATTAGAAGTCATCGTTTGGATTAAAGGTGTGTACTAAGGGTATGTCAGTATTTTAGCTAGAGCAAGGTAAGTATTACAGCCAGAGAGTAATACAAACAAAGGTGTGTGGTGTCTGCAATCCAGCCAGATGACTCAGACCTAGAAGGTCTTTGGGTGTGATCTCTTGCCAAAGCAGTCCTGTTGCTGGATTAAAATTCCTCTACAATAAGAGAGGTACCCTGAAGGTAAGACCCACTCATCAAGTTACACATTATAAAAATGAAAATTTATCTGAATACAGAAAACCTGTAAGAAGAGTGCTACAGAAGTCATTCCTTGTTCAAAAACAAATGCCTAGGAAAGCGATTTCATAGATATAGTCACCAAAGCACACAAAGCCATTATGTCTGCCATCTAAGGGGTATGTATAGATTGCAACTCAAGCTTGTCAGCAGAACTTGGAAGCACCATCCATATGTTATACAGGCAGGAAAGTTTTAAGAATTACTCCCCTTTCCCAAGCCAGCAGCACAGGCTACAGGGTGCCTATTGTTAATATAAAAGATGTAAACCCACAGAATTTACTTTGAACTCTAGACTGCTTCCTCACAACACCCAAGAAATTGAGAGTTCCAAAATGAGTGACCATAGTCAGACTGGTCAAACATACCCAGTTTACTTCATATGATAAGAGCTCCTTCTACATGTGAGCTGCTTCCACTGCAAAACATCTGTGCTTCTGGATAGTAAAAGGGTTGGCTCAATAGCCGAGATTTATGGAGGATACCAGGACAAAGTGTCATGCTTAGGTAGTTAGCTCCTTTTGGATGCTCCAAGCTCTGGAGAGGCTAAAAAGAGACCAAGGATCAAAAGAATGACTGTAATCTGACAACTCAGAACGGAGCAATTTGGCTAGACTCAGGTGGTAGCCGCCTTCAAGAATATGAGATTAATGAATTTTCTTGTGTGTGTGTGTGTGTGTGTGTGTGTGTGTGTGTGTGTGTGAGAGAGAGAGAGAGAGAGAGAGAGAGAGAGAGAGAGAGAGAATATAAAAGAAGATATATAAAAAAGTGAAGTGAAGGAGTCCTGAGGACAGACAACATGTGAACATGTGACAGGGTCATAATTTCTACAAAGAAGTTATGAGAGGCCATTGTGTGAAGATGGCTAGGTGAGTCTAAGTTGCCATGGAGAGTCTAGGAGGATCATAGGAAATCCACCGAGAAAATCTGTAGGCAGAGTATAGAGCCACCAGAGAGAGACCGTGTGTGCTTCTGGAGCAGAGATAGGGGGTTGGTATGTTTATAGAGGAATACTGGAACCTGGACGACTTCATGATGAGCTCCACGTGCCAGAAATAGAGCTTCAGAATTTGATATTTTTCCTGCTAGGCTTTCTTCTTACTTTGGTCCTGTTATTTCTTACTATGCCTCTCTCTCTCTCTCTCTCTCTCTCTCTCTCTCTCTCTCTCTCTCTCTCTTAGAATGAAAGTACTTATGTTCTTTTGTATGTTAGATGTATACTGCTTGTGACTTTTCAGGGTCTCACGGTTTAAAGGTTGTCAGAGACACGATGAGATTAACCACTTACACATTAAACAGCATAGGAATTATTAGTGACTATGGGGATTTTCCAAGTTAGACTGAATGTATTTTGCATTTTGAGATGCCCATGAGCTTAGGGGTGAAAGGTTATGATTTAAAAGTGATATACATTGATGTGTCAAGTTGACTGCTGGACTTATGATTTTTAGTATGGATTATCAAACTGAGAGAATGTAGAAACACTTAGTACACACATCTTTGGGCATCCCTAGATAGTATTCTTGATAATGTTAGAGATTAGATTAAGTTAGCTTCTATGCATGCTTATAAAAGAATCTCTTGAATGGGTTAATTAAAGTTGAATGACCTACCTTACTGTGGGCAGTACTATCCCCTGGAATGAAGGCCTGAAATGAATGGAAAAGAAAATCAATAAGGAAGAGCCCCAGGCAATTTTTGTTTCTTCCTTTTTTTTAAAATGTATTTTTATTTATATGAGTACACTGCAGCTGACTTCAGACACACACCAGAAGAGTGCATCAGATCCTGTTACAGATGGTTGTGAGCCACCATGTGGTTGCGGGAACTCAGGACCTATGGACCTCTGGAAGAGCAGTTAGTGCTTTTAACCACTGAGCTATCTCTCCAGCCCCACTTTTTCTTTCTTCACTCTGGATAAAACACGTTCATGATTTCTCCAACATGACTTCCCCATCATGATGATCCCTTCAAATGGGACCCTAAAGAAACTCTATTTTTATTTTCATTTCTCTGAACATTTTATCACAGCCACAGGAAAAGCAAATAATGCTGGCTGGAACTTCTCTCTGAAGTTATAGGTTATGGAACAGACATCTAGGTGACATGCTTTCAGAGCTATTTCAGACTCTAGACCATTTGCTTCTTCTTTGTATTTTTCAGTTTTTCATAGTTGAGTTAACCTTGCTGTTTTCAGATTCAGTTATCTTTGGATTAGTGATATCATAATTTAAGTTTAAGGATAATTTAAATTACTTAAGATTTTCTGATGGCACGTGTTTTAAGACTAAAGTTGAATTTTAATGGACTTTAATATTATACCTTTCTCCACATCAAGTACAAGGGGCCTCCAGCACAGAATCCTGAGTTGTTTCATTGAAATGTCTTGATATGGATAATTACAAGTCAGAACTTTTTGCTTGACTTTTAACATCCTTCAAACAGTATTGTTGACCAAAGGTATACTGTTGCTTTAGAAAAAGGATTAAATTTACACTTTAAAAAATATGCATATGGCTTACTAACTGCTATTCTTTCATCCAGACATAACTTGTTGAGAACTCAGCAAATAATTGCTTCTTTGCTAAACATATTGGGAACAATATTAGAAATAAGACAAATCCATACTTTTGGTGACTGGATGGTCTACAAGTGATACACTAGAAAATAAGTCATTGGCAAATCATTAGTTGCCTAAGACTGTTGTTATAGTTTGCTTTTCTGTTGCAGTGACAAAGAGCATGGCCAAAAACAATTTGCGAATGAAAATGCATACTTAAGCTTACACTTCCAAAAAATAATCCACAAATGAGGCTACAGAGGCAGGAAATCAAGGCAGGAATCTGGATCCAAGACTACAGAAGAAGCCTCCCTGCTGGCCTATTTTCTCTGGTTCATGAGCAGATGTGAAAAGCAGGCAGGTTTTGTTTGTTTGTTTTTCTTCTGTTTCTCTTTCTTTCCTTCCTTCCTTCCTTCCTTCCTTCCTTCCTTCCTTCCTTCCTTCCTTCCTTCCTTCC
>NC_034591.1:36877900-36894337 GCF_900095145.1 Mus pahari | reverse complement strand
CTTCCTTCCTTCCTTCCTTCCTTCCTTCCTTCCTTCCTTCCTTCCTTCTTTCTTTTCTTTCTTTTTGAAACAGAGTTTCTCTATAGCCCCTACAGTACTGGAACTCTTTATGTATATCAGGCTGGTCTCTGACTCGCAGAGATCTCCAGCCTCTGTATCCTGAGTACTGGGATTAAAAAGTATGTGACACCATACCCAGCTCTGTTTTCTTATAAAACCTAGGACTATGTGCCCAAGAATGGCACTGCCCCCAATAGACTGTGCTCTCCGGTATCAATTAGCGGTAAAGAAAAATACTATAGGTTGGGCGTGGTGGCACACGCCTTTAATTCCAGCACTCTGGAGGCAGAAGCAGGCAGATTTCTAAGTTCGAGGCCAGCCTGGTGTACAAAGTGAGTTCCAGGACAGCCAGGGCTATGCAGAGAAACCCTGTCTCGACGCCCCCTTCCCCTCCAAAAGAAAAATTGTACAAGTATGACCACCGCTGTTCTGATGAATGCAATTCTTCTATTAAGACTCTCTCTTCCCAATGTGTCTGTGAAACTGACAAGTGAAATTGGTGATTATAGTTGTCAGAACAATGTACCAGAATCTGAAAGAAAACAGTTCTTTTCTTCATAGTTCTGGATGATAAGAGTCTAAAAACAAGATGTTATCAAGGTTGTTTCATTTTGAGAGTGGGTGTTCACTGTTTTGTAGATGCCTCTTTGTCTCATGTCTTTGAGCAGTCTTCTCTGTATATGTTTGTATTTTCTTGTAATCTTGGGATGCAGGACAACTACCTACCTTCTTCAATTTTACCATAGTTATCTCAAAAAAAGAACCTATCCGCTAATACAGCTACATATGAAAGTATTGAGGATCAGTACAAGAAAGAATCCTGAGCAGAGAGTAAGGCACAGACTTCTGCTCCCAAAAGGGACTGTGCTAGTTAAAAACCAATATTCATTGTGATATTAAGCAGAAGCAGGGCAAGACAGTGGGCTCATTCAAAAAACATGTATAAAGATATAACTCAGGAGGTGAAAATGATGAAGAGGGAGAGGGAGAGGGAGAGGGAGACGGAGAGGGAGAGGGAGAGGGAGAGGGAGAGGGAGAGAGACAGAGACAGAGACAGAGACAGAGACAGAGACAGAGAGACAGAGAGACGGAGACAGACACAGAAAGAGCACACTGACCACACAGAATGATCCCAGTGTACTAGTGGGATGGTATAAGCAAAAGAAATTGTGAAGCCTCTAAGAGCACTTGAGATATGTAGGTAGTTGGAAGTGGTGGATGGGAGGTTTATAGCATGGAGAAGAACCTTCTGAGTCACAGGTCTGTAACTAAAGGTATTTCTAAAGGTTTGTATTGCTCTTTCCAGTTGCTAGGTAGAGATAATAGAAGAAATTCTTGAAAGAGTTAACTTGTACAGTAACAGACACTTCCAGCATCTAAAGAGGCTCCATTTTAAAAATGACTTCTAAAGAGAAGTAACATTTTCTTTCTTTCTTTCTTTTCACACATCATCCATTACATTTGAAATTGCACTCCAGGACATTCATTACTGTGACTAATTTCAACCTCACTCCAGCGAAAGCAAGGTGGCGTATTCACACATTTTCTATCACCTGACTAGCCTCAATCACTTTACAGCTACCATCAAAATCTGTCAGGTCCACGATTACTGGATAGCTAAAATATCTTCATTAAAAATATCCTTATCAAATGTACTGTCATAAATCACAGTTCGATTTCCTGTGGAGTTAACCTCCAATTAGTTTTGGAAAAGAAAATATATATAATTACTTTTCAACTATTAAAACAATTTCAAATTTGGTAAATTTCTGCTCATAATTATATAAAACAATGGCAAGTGTCTTTTTTAGATAATTATACCTAATCAATTATAACATAATCTATTTTAAGTCCACAAAGAGATATTTCCAAATACCAAATATATGTTCGTCAATCTCTTATAGCACATGTGTTAGAAACTAAAATACAAGGTATAAAATCCTCTGCAAATTGAAACTTTATTAACAGGGTGATAAATTAATGATGTTTTAGAAGATGTAATTTTTGTTTCAAAAGAGAGGGTAGACAGGTTAAACTAGATTCGGATGTATATTTTCTCTCAAAGTATGATATCTTAAATTACCCTTCATTTTACTCAATTAGGTCTATTTTTTATTCCCTGAAACATTCCACACCATTCTCAATTGTCAGTGCTGCTGGAAGGTTGTTCAGAGAGAAGTGAGATGCAGAAAGGCTGTGCTCTGCACGCTTCTGCAGCTATACATTTCTGCAGGGTTGTGCAGGTGGCCTTATAAGCTCATGAAAAACATTCTAGTGCAGGGATTTAGCATTTTGAGGCCATCATTTTCTTAACTTCTACTAAATGATAATGCCATTTTCCAAAAAAGTTACTGCCAAGAATGGTGTTGAAGGGGTCATATGAATTAAATGCTGTTGGTGAAGAGATACACACGAATTATACATGGTTCTTATTTGTTTTCTAGTAGATACATGGGGAACATGCTCAATTCGTGTATCCATTTAAGGTTGAAATATTAGGATATGATATAATGTTAAGGCTTAGTACTGGAGGAGTCACAGGAATCATCCTGATCAGCATCTCCCGCTGATTAATTTTTCTTAGATGAGGTGGTAGAACACTGACTTTCACCAGTGGAGAGAATTGAGGCTGGTGTGATGCCCTTTGTAACCACAGTCTAAGTTTCCTGAGCACATGTTCAGGAATCATGGGATCATGAAGAAGATCAGCCAACATTTAAGTTATGTTATGAACCTGAAAGAAGGAAATGGAAGAAATACTAATAATTACATAATAATAATTACATGTAATAACCATGTCAACAAATGGTAAAGTGATCTTCAAGTGTTTATCTGTTGGAACTATCACTCTTTAATATAAGACTTTATTACGTATTTCCTAAACAAGTCATATTAATAATTTCAGGGGAAAAAAAACCAAAAGACTAGAACCACTCCACTTCAGGGATTTCTCTTTTTCTTTTTTTATTAGATATTTTCCTCATTTACATTTTAAATGCTATCCCAAAAGTCCCCTATATCTTCCACCCTGCCCTGCTCCCCAACCCACCCACTCCTGCTTCTTGGCCCTGGCATTCCCCTGTACTGGGCATATAATCTTCGCAAGACCAACGGCCAGTGATGGCCGACCAGGCCATCTTCTGCTACATATGCAGCTAGAGACACGAGCTCTGGGGGATGCTGGTTAGTTCATATTGCTGTTCCTCCTCTTGACACTGCATAGAAAATATCCTGACTTTTTCCAAGTTTACTGCTATGGAGATAAAGAATGTTGCTGCACTGTAGAGAAACAATCACAAAAAAGACAGGGAAAGATAACCTTTAATCACGGCAAGGTTCAGGAGAGACAACAGCAACTAGTTTGCATACATTCTTTAAGGGTGCTTAGAGGTGATGCTGACACCTACACCATGAGCCTGGGGTTTTGATTTTGTGTGGATAAAACAACATCCACATCCTCATGATGCATGATGACATTTGAGAGAATCTAATCCCTAGGTTTCTAATGTAATGATCAAATGGACATTCAGATTAATACACAATAATAAAGACCAAGTCGCAAACTCATTCTTTTATTATTCTAAAGAACATGACAGGGGCTGGAGAGATGGCTCAGTGGTTAAGAGCACTGACTGCTCTTCCGAAGGTCCTGAGTTCAAATCCTAGCATCCACATGGTGGCTCACAACCATCTGTAACGAGATCTGACTCCCTCTTCTGGAGTGTCTGAAGACAGCTACAGTGTACTTACATAAAATAAATAAGTAAATCTTAAAAAAAAAAAAAAAAGAACATGACAACAATAACAAACATTCACATACAAGAACCAAAACAATAAAGGCATTAATGGAACTATAGACTAACTGTGACTTCGACAATTATAAATGACCAATTGTAACATTAGGCTTAAATCCTGGTTTAATGAAGTTATATGTTGTATGACTAAATTTCATTCACTAGCATATCCTCTTTATTAAACTTACCATTCACAGGAATTTTAGAAATGACTGTTTGTGTAACTGTGTGTGTGTGTGTGTGTGTGTGTGTGTGTGTGAGAGAGAGAGAGAGAGAGAGAGAGAGAGAGAGAGAGAGAGAGAGAGGGAGGGAGAGAGAGAGAGAGGGACAGAGACAGAGACAGAGACAGAGAGACAAAGACAGAGACAGGCAGAGAGATAGAGTCAGAGAGACAGAGAACAAGAATACAGGTACCTGCTAGAGTGTGGAATGTGTGTTCTGATTTGAGCATTTACAGTAAATCTATATTTGATCAGGAGAAACTGAACCAATCATGGGTCCTGAGCCCTCAGATTCTTTTTATAGTTAGAAACAGTAAACAATGTGAAAATTTTCATTTTTGCCTCAGTCTTACAATCAGAATTTTTCTCTTGTAGATAGCAAAAAGTTATTTGTAGTTTTAGTCCTGAACTATAAATCTTAAGAGGTGAAGTGTCAAGTTGGTGAGAATGACACTGTCTCAAGTGGAAAATCCTGATATTAGGTTAATGTTCAGTGATATTTAGCTTCTTGTTTTAGTTAGTCTGTGGAGGCTAAGGAATCAAGAGTTAAGCGAAGAGAATATATTTGGGCTGTTCTATAAAGCAAAACATATTTCACAATAGCTGCAGAGCCTAGGACCAGACGATGGAGACCCTCGTATTATGATTTCTCAGTCAGTCAGTATGTAGTGCTTACCAGAGCATGTGTGTGAAATTGCAAGTAGATGCACTTCCAAAAGACAATTCCATTCAGAAATCAAGGCATCCTGTTTTTCTATGGGAGTTCATTAATATCATCTTCGAGAAGGCAAATTGTTTACTTCCTTTTATGTTACAAGTAATATAGGAATGACACCTTTTCTTCCTCAAATGATATTTAGTTAATGTCTAAAAAACTGTGTCCTTTTAAATTACAGATTTACAGGTAAAGTATACCCATGTCATGAGAGTCTCATGTGGTGAGCATAACATCAGGTGAATTCACATGGTTTCTTCGTAAGTTTTACATTACTCAAAAAAAAAAAAATCTTTTCATTTTAGGCTATTCAATTTGTCACTTATTTATTAGCAGCAAATTACAGAGAACAGAGCAGAAAGGCATTCAATAACCTAGCAAAGGCATTCTTGAACCTGACTGGTGTACTGTTTTTTAAACGCTATTTCTTCTGTTGAATAATGAAAAGGTTTGCTGCTAAGTGCAGACAGCTGTAGGCTCTTGGTTCTTGATTCTAATTTAATATTTTGATGCTTAGTAATGAAGAAGTCCTATTGGCAGCCATTCAGTGGCATGTTTAAAAGATGCGAAGAAATGCTTCAGTCCTTTCTTCCTTAAAATAAGATTGAAGACCTTCTTTCTTTCTTGGGATTCTATATTTCTCAAATGTCTTGGATACACAATGGGATAATGGCATCGGTTCATTCTAGAGACAATGTGTCCTGCTTTCTTTGCCGTAATTAATATGGATTTCCTTTCTTAGCTGTATCCCCATTTGCTGTTCATTTATCATAGCAAAAACTAGAACTCATACATAGAAGTTAAACATTTTTAAGTTCTTAGAGTGTGAACGTCTAACAGCAAGCAGCAGAGCTTTTCTTATGGAAGTTTGGGATGCGATTGAAAAGTGAGGAAGCAGTATTGGTATTTTCTTAACTGTTAGGGAAAGAAATTCTGCAGCTTTCACATGTGATGTCAGACAGATCTTTCTGTGACCTGGAAGCCCAGCAGGGTTCCCCGGCGGGTTATCAAGGGCAGGGATGGTTGGCTCTTCCCTGTGGTATGCATTCAATTCTCCAGTGCCTTTACAATTATTTGCTTCAGCCAACATGATCTGAAATGCATGCAGAAAAGCATACTCCTATTCAATTTTTCAATGAAAATCTCAATCCTAATTAACGATAAATCAGTAAAGCTGGGTAGCCCGAGGTAGGTTAAAATGAGAACTTTGTACATGAAAGGCTACCTATGCCCTGAAATCTAAGACTTTTTCTAGTTGCAAACCTGCGAATCACTACATGCAACTTCCTTGACTTCAATTATCCTCTTAAGGAAAGTGAGAGCAGGTTAACCAAGCCGAGTAGGAGTCCGTATCAGCAGAGAAGTCATTTTTTTTTTTTTCTTCATATAGCAAAAGTCATAGATCTCAATGGGAGTAGACTTCTGGCCCTGTCATCTGACAGTGAGGAATGGAACAAAGTTGGAATTTATGCCCTCCTGATTAGCTGAATTACACCCCTGGGGCCTTAGCCCTAGAAGGAGTAGAGTTCTGCTAGCACTTTCTTTGTTCCACTCTTAAGGGCATTGCTTTACCACACTATGCTGATGATGCTTACATTAGCCTCTCTTGTGAGACTGCAAGCTTTATAAAGACCACACAGTGCCCTATGCCCTTTGTGGGCAAATTGACAACATTACCAATTACCTTGAAAACAGTAAACGCTTACAAGTCTACACATATTTAGGAAAAGAAAAGGGGGGGGGGTTACTAAATAAGAGACAGTGGAGAGCTCTCAAACACATAACTGTAACAGACTGTCTCAGACATCTGTAGAAATGGAAATTGTAGGTCTGCCCTTCAAGTATCAGTACACTTACCATCCAAATTGTGAGTATTGGTCCACTTTATACTCATTTCAGGTCAGGTAAGCCAGCATGACAAATTACTAATAAATGAATGATATGTGTATATACACAAATACATGCATATATGTAAATATACACATGTACTATATATGTATGCACTCCTACCTCCACACAAATAAATGAATAATATATACACATTTCAATTACCAAACACTGAATTCACTTTCAAATACCAAACAATGCAAGGATACAGTTGTTTTTCTTCACATCAGTAAAAGTCACCAAGGTTGTGCTATGCTGTTCAGAGTCTTATGCAGATGCTGCACACTGCTGAAGAAGGCAAATTTCACTAACATCCAGGTTCAGGTGCTATCACAGTCCAAACTTTTGACTGAGCCACATAATATTGGTGAATGTGGGTGAAATTTGGACAATTTTAGGAAAAAGCTTCCATTTCTCCAAATAGCAAGTTAGTTGGAAAATGATTAACACAAAAAAAAGGTATTTACCTTTCCTTTGAAAAGCAGCCTTTTGAGATAAGCTTAACTATTTAGGATCATCTCATTGTTTATGTTGGCCTCCTATACAGGTACTGTCTATACTGAATATGATTCCAAACAGATTTCAGATAAATACTTTGAAAGTCTGTAATTCTTACCATGTGATATCTTTTGAAACAAAAGTATGATCATATTTTGTCTGGTTTTTCCCCCTTTACCATATGGTGCTCTTAGCAGTTGTTTAATCAATAATTAGATTCCGAGTTTCTTCTTTTACCATATTACCTTCATGGACAACTTATCTTGACAGTGTATTGGAATGTTATATTTAGTCTCTTTAGCTAATAATAATGTCCACATATCAATCATACCTTTAATAAAAAGGTAAATAGTAAATTAGAGTATATTTAATCTGGTGTCAGCATATTTCTAAGTTTTTTTCATGCTTCTTCTTCTTCTTCTTCTTCTTCTTCTTTATTATTATTATTATTATTATTATTATTATTATTATTAAATTCAGTCTGTAGAACAAGGCAACTCCACATATAACCTTACCTGTCCTTGAACTACTAGTGGTCTTATGTATCAGCCTCTTAAGTGCTTATATTACATGAGTAAGCCCTTATACCTGGCTGTTTGGTGCCTTTTCTAAAGAAAAAGTCAGAAGTCTATTGCAGCATGCCTGGTGAAATGTGAAGGAACCTATTGTCCACTCAAAGGATTTAGAATCACTCATCAGAGAAGCCTCTTAGCATGTCTATGAGGGAGTTCTAGAATCAATTCATTTTGGTAGAAAGACAACTTCTACATGTGGATGACATTATTCTATGGTCAGGGCTCACAGACTAAGTAAGAAGGAAACAGAGACACAAATACCAGCATTCCTGTCTCTGCTTCCAATGGGACAGCAGCCTCACCATCCTCTATCAATCTATCCCTGTCATGGTGGACTACACAACATTGAACTGTAAGACAAAATAAACCCTATTTTATCTAAACTGCTTCTCACCAAGCGTTTGGACACAGCGATGAGAATACATTACACTTGTAATTCCAAAATTTAGGACACTAAGGCAGGAGGATCACTCTGAGTTAGGTGAAAGCTTGGAATACATAATGAAGCCATGTATCAAAATAAAATGAAAAAAAACTGAACCTTATTATACTGGCAATGTATTGATTTTTAGACATAACTTGTCTTAATTATCCTATAGCTTTGAATCTCCTGACTGGCATATTGTCTCAGTTTCTTCAAGCTAAGTTTTACCTTTTTATTTTTAACAAATTACTTTGAAAAACTAATCTATATTTCCCTTCTATCTCATCTATTCACAAAGCGAGTTCTGAAGAATTTATACTATCAATAGGCATTGTCAAGATACAATACTTAGGCTGGTGAGATGGCTCAGTGGGTAAGAGCACCCGACTGCTCTTCCAAAGGTCCAGAGTTCAAATCCCAGCAACCACATGGTGGCTCATAACCATCTGTAACAAGATCTGACTCCCTCTTCTGGAGTGTCTGAAGACAGCTACAGTGTATTTACATATAATAAATAAATAAATCTTAAAAAAAATACAATACTTATCATCCAGTGTACTGGAAGATGGTCATCTGCGATGGAGGTACCAGCCTGCCTGAAATCTGGTGTGAAATCCTTGGGGATTTGCATGTGGCTCCTCTTTCTTGTATTTTCATTTGGCCTTTGCTTGATGCATACAACTAGCATGAGAGAAACCTCTCTCGTTTATTTTAAGGCCACCAGTTCTATTATCTTCCAACCACATGTTATTAAATTTGCCTTACTTTATCTCCAAACACAACCTCATGAAGGGTTAGAACTCTCCTATGGTTGAATGAATTTAACATAAATTCATATGTTAAAACTGAGATCTCAAGATGATGGTGCTAAGGTGTGGACCATGTAAGAGGTAATTAAGTCTCAAGGGAAGAGACCTCATGAATGAGGTGACCTCAAGAACAGTTGGAAGATCACAGCCTAGACCCTTTTGCATTTCTAATACATTAAAAAAAAATAGGAAGTCTCACAGGAAGAGGGCTGAAGAGACAAAACATTTGGAGTCATAGCACCTTAAAACATTTTCAAATCCAAAGAGATTTAAAAGCCAGGACTTCACACAGTCCCTGGTAAAGAAGACACTCCATAATAAAATTGCCAAGAAACAGTTTTGAAAAAAACCACTGAAAGCAGCAGCAGGATAAAACCGACACCACTTAGAGGCAGGCCCAAAAAGGATGCTTAAAAACCTTTCAGAAACTCCGTCAACCTGGCAGTAAGGAGATGGCCACAGTGTCCACCTAGAATTTAATAACCAGCGAACATCTTTAGAACTAAATGTGCTGACTTTTGCTTTTTAGTGAGGAACAAAGGGAGTTTGGGAGGTACTGCTTCATTCTAATAATAACTTGAATCGTGGAAAACTGAAAAATTAACAACTAAGGGGCATTATTGTAATGAAGACCAGAACAAAATGCTCAATGTAGGAGAGACAGTCAGACACATATAAAGAAGTGTTGCTTTTCTGAACTGCACTGATGAATAGGAACGAGCAATGGGGTGGGGAAGTCTAAGCTGCAGTTATTAGTTGCAGGAGGCTAAGTGTCGACAAGTCTGACAGTTATAGGCCAGATGTTGGGGTGCAGAGTTCTCAGGCTTGAGAGATTTACCCTAAGGAGCTTGTCAACATCAACAGTGATCAGTGGGGAAAATTCTCATCCTTCCAGCAGGGGGAGACAAAAAGTAACCATTGGGAAACAAGCTGGAGTATCTTTGTAACTAAGACTGTCCTCAAGAGAAACCTCCCATTTTTCAAAATTCATTTTTTTTTAAAATGAGATCCTAAACTAATTGGGGATGATGGTGTTGGTGTGTGTATGTGTGTTTGTGTTTGTGTGTGTGTGTGTGTGTGCCAGTTCTAGCTAACCCAGGGGAAGGGGAAATCACAACCCCAGCCTGCTCTAGCCATTAGTCTCTAGAAGGAGGAGAAGGATGAAATAGAAGCCAAGGGAAGTTCATAGTCCAGCATCACAAGTTTACAAAAGGACTCAGAAGCAAGACAAGCTGCTTTCACAAGCTGGATTTGGAGACTTACATGCCTCTTTGTTTTAGTACCCAGATCATCTAATATACCAACAAGATACAAAGAAACAAAATTCATAGCAAATGGAAACACAAACACACACACACACACACACACACACACACACACACAAGCACACACACCATAAACTTTGAAAGGACAGAACAACCATCAGATTCAGACTCAAATAATGTGCCACCTTGAGAATTACTGAACATGAAACAGTTACTACACTAAGGGTTATAATTGATAAAACATACAACATGCCAATGATGGAAGTGGCAGAGAGACAGAAATCTTTAAAGTCAGCAGGAAACCTCAAGTCAAAAAAAAAAAAAAAACCCTAACAGAATGGAGGAGGCCTTCAATTGGCTTCCTCATAGACTATGTGCAGCCAAGGGAAGAACCTCTGAAATCTTCTGGCCACAAGAGAAGCTGTCCAAATATAAAAGCAAAGATGATAAAGACTAACACAATAGCAACAAAGGCAGAGTCAAGCATCCGACAACTGCAGCAGAGTTTGCAGAGCTGCACATATGTATCCTGGGGACGCACAGTGCCATGATAAGAAAGAGAGAGGGGCAGGACAAATGAATGACTGATGCCCCAGAATCTGAAAATTAGCAGGAGACACCAAACAGTGGATTCAGAGCTCTCAGAGAATATCATAAAGAAGTAACATAAGCCGGGCGTGGTGGCGCACGCCTTTAATCCCAGCACTCGGGAGGCAGAGGCAGAGGCAGAGGCAGGTGGATTTCTGAGTTCGAGGCCAGCCTGGTCTACAGAGTGAGTTCCAGGACAGCCAGGGCTATACAGAGAAACCCTGTCTCAAAAACAAAAAAAAAAACAAACAAACAAACAAAAAAAAGTAACATAAACTAGAAAGTGAAAACAAGACACAACAAAGTCACACCTAGGTTTAAGATAACAGGACTACAGCAAACCAAGGAAAGGGACAAGGAATCTATCAAGAGCCCACTAAGGAAAATGAACTGCAAAACCTTTCCAATAAAGATAGGAATTGCAGCTAATGCATTCTCACAAGCCAAGCACACAACCAATCAATAGAAATTAATTAATTAATTAATAGATAGTTGAGTAAGGTATTGGATAATAGTCTGAAGGGAAAACATGTCAGCCATGTAGTATTTTGTACCCTTCATAACTATACTTTAAAAGTGTAGAGGAAATTCAGAATATTGCGGTCAAAGTAAAATTGAGGAAATATGATGCTAATATACCCTTTTCAAAGGAAGGGCTAACCCTAACCCTATGTATACCAGTCTAGCATTAAATTCACAGAGATCAAGGATTAACCCTCTGAAACTCTAAGTAGGCCCCCATTTAAATGCTTTCTTTAATACATTGTCTTGGTTAGAGTGCCTCTTCACCAAAATAGGACAGTCACAAAACCAAAACCTGGGCTATGGAGAAAGATTAATAAAGGAGGTTTCATGAGATACACTGTGAGGTTACAAAACTTCTGCTTCCCCATGATGTTGACTCTGTGCATGAGTGATACTTCACAGAAATCATTTGAAATTCAAAGTAGGTATTTTAAGGTAAAAAGACAAAAAATTATCTTAAAATATACACATAATATAACAACACTCAAAAAAGCAATGTAAATGATTATAAGTGGAAAAAATCCTAGCAGTAGCAGTTTACAAAGAAACAGATGGTCAAATAATTCCTTTAGATGGCAGTTTAGGGACTGGACACTTAGGGGCATTTACTGCTTTTTCATGAGACCTATTTTCTTTTCCTAGCAGCCTTGTCAGGTTCTAGAACTCTAGCTCCAGTAAATTTGGTACTTTTATCTGGCCTCGAGGGCGCACGTGCTCACATGCACACACCTATACAGATTTACACTTAAAGACAACTAAAAATAAAATAAATATTTAAAAAATAAAATAATATTTTAAAAAAATAGTAGGAACAGTAATTTAAAAAATGTATTTACAAGAAGTCACATAAAAGTGACACAAACTGTAAACAGTGTTTTCCTTCTACAAACATTAATAACATGAAGTCTTTATTAAGGTAAGGATGTGAAGAATATGTATCTATTATAGCATTGTATGTGGGGACATATGATGAAATAACAAAAATGTAATACCCAGATTTCCATATTCTGTCCATTGCTAGAAATTCATCAAAAAGAGAAAAATAGCTGAGCTTATAAAGTTATATCCAGAAGAATGTTGAATGTATTGTTATTGTAACAAAAAACAATCAGGGCTATCTAAAGATATTCCAGTAAAAGATAGTAAATAACAGACATGTATGCAAAATATTGGCATGTGGTCATTAAAGACTAATAGAATGCATCTTCCTCACATATACAAAACCTTTACTGAATAATCTGCATTCACTGGTATGTATACAAAATGTATATATTACATATATAATATGTATTATAAGATTTCTATGGGATCTCAAATTTTCTCTCTCTCTCTCTCTCTCTCTCTCTCTCTCTCTCTCTCTCTGTGTGTGTGTGTGTGTTTTAAATCACTGTGACATCTGCTAACACCCTCTCTCTCCCTCTTCGTCTTATTCTTTTGATTAGGCGACCCATCCACTAAGAGTCATGAAGGTTCCGAGTCGGGGAGAAGCTGAGCACCACCCCCAGTCTCCTAAGAGGATTCTAAAGCATTCTATTTATTTAAACACTTACTTATTCATGCGTTTTTATTGTGTACATATGTCCAGGCCACGGTAAGACCATATATGCGTGGACAAGGAGAGGACAAGTTCTCCTTCCAACATGTGGGACGCAGGGATGGGAGCCAGGCCGCAAGTGCTGTAGCCCACTGAGTCATCGCCACAGACCCTCATGAGAGGCACTTTGATCTATATTTTGTATTAGAAGCAGTGTGGAGAAACTGGATATTTAACGTAAACTTAAGTGTTATAGGGGGCATCTCATCATCCAGTCCCGTGTTGAGAAGGCCAGAGTGATTCCATGATAGGATTCAAATTGGCAGTTCAAGAGACTAGGCCTAAATCTCTTTTTCCAAGAACTGAGCAATCCCAGGCAAGTCCAGGCCTCAGAAGAGGCCCCACCACTTGACCTGAGGCAAAGACAATGGGTTAGCAGCAGGTTCCAGACCTCCTCCAGCAAGTTTCTAGCCCCCACACCCCAGGGAGGGGATGTCTGTAGAAATGGACCCAACAGATTAACATGGAGGTCACCTACCCCAGACTTCTCTAATACGCTTTAAATTAGGCCTGCAAGCTCAATTGAGTGTCTCTCTATTCTGGTAATGGGAGACCCCAGCATGCTGGACTTCTGCAGAATAAAACACTCTTTGAGTTTACACACTACTTGAGTCCAGGGTATCATTCTTTGGCGAAACATGGACCCTTACACTGTCACATTGAATTTCACCTGATCCCTAACCAAGCCCAGGCTCCCACTGGGCTTTGTTCTGTGTGTTTACTGGAGTCCTATATAGCTGCAGTCATGACATACGCAGTCCCTGGCTTTCTTCACCACATACTGTCCTGTTTTAAATCTCCACTCATAGCTGGGCATGGTGGCGCACGCCTTTAAACCCAGCACTTTGGAGGCAGAGGTAGGCAGATTTCTGAGTTCAAGGCCAGCCTGGTCTACATAGTGAGTTCCAGGACAGCCAGGGATACACAGAGAAATCCTGTCTCAACCCCCTCCCCCCGCAAAAAAAAAAAAATCTTTATTCATTCTCTTCCTTTTGTTTTATTTAATTTCTCTCCTGCTCTACATTCATTTAACAAGCTAGTCAAAGATTGTTTTGCTCACTGGACATGTAAATTGCTTTCAGTTTAGAGCTCTTATGATTAAGAGTTCAATGAGAACTGCTTATAATACTCTAACATAGTTCCAAGTATTGTGGTCTCTGAGTGGCAGATGTGAGTTTCCTGGGTTTTTTTTTTTGTTCGTTTGTCTGTTGTTTTGTTTTGTTTTGTTTTGCTTGTTTTGTTTCCCGGATTTGAACATATTTGAGGAATATAGTTAAGATGAAGATTTTCACAGACCATAGTAGAAGCTGGCTTTTTTCAAGGTTTTAAAATTAAATTTACTTATTTACTTTGATTTTTGTGTGTCATGCATATGAACATGTGTGCGTGTGTGTATGCGTGCATGCATGTGTGTTTGCGCATGTGTGTGCGTCTGCTTATATGTTTTTATGTTCACCCACATGCATGTGGTCGATGCCATGAGTGTGGATATCAGTGGACAACTTGTAAGAGCTGGTTCTCTCCTCCCACTGTGTGTGTTCTGGTGAAGAAAGACAAGTCATCATTGGGCTTAGCGGCAAGTGGCAAGTGCCACAGAACCATGTCAACAAACTCACAGGTCGCTTCGTTTTTTAAAAGCGATGAATCTCCCTTAAATGTTTGCCTGCTTTTTACCAGACTCTCTGTGGTCTTCTGTCCTTTTGTGTAGTTTATAGACAGCCATAAATTTAGTCATTTCATATTTAGATGTTAGGAGTCTCAACCTTTCATAATAATGCTGCTTCAAGGATTTCCTTTAAATATTCAGTTGGTCCCCACCTTGGACTTCTCCTCCTGCTACCCGGAAAAGTTGCAAGTGTGATTCTCCGCACTGCTTAGCTGCAGGATGCAAAGTGCTTCATGAAAAACAAAGGCAAAGAAAACCACAAACCCACAGTTTCCCCTCAATACAGCTCATAAAGAAGAAATCACTTCAGGAGTTTGCACAACTTTGATAGTGCCCTGTGTTTACAAGTGATTATTTGTGATAATTTTATCTCAATTTAAAAGTGTTACATAGAGAAGAGAAACGATCCGGTGTTATTACCAGAAGGCCCTTTTCTTCTTTTCATTTATAGAACTGGCAAAGACTATTTAGACGTGTTATGTAGGATTATTTTAGAGTGGTAATGCTTTCTTGTCCATCTATGCTTTGAAACTTTGTTTCCTTTTCTGCATAAACATGCTATCCCTGTAATCAGAGACTAACCCACTTATTGCCACCATCCTGGGACAGCTGAAAGAACACAAACACAGTTGAGGCACTGGGGTAAACTTAAAGATGTTTTTGAAGTGCTTTACTGCACATCACATTTACTTTATGTAATCGCTATGGTTTTGCATCTTATAGGAAGCTCCCTTGTGAAGACACTGGGTTTTCCCTCTGAAGTAGTCTATCAGTTTTCCTTTTCGGCAGTTCATGAGTACCATTATAGGGCACTTTAAAAAACTACATCATAATGTAGGCTTGTGTGATTTCAATCACAACTGATACAATTTATCTGCTTACATAGCTTCCTATTGACAGTTTCTTGTTTAAAGGTACAATGTCTTTTCTAGTCTGAGTTATTTCTGAGTCAAGGGAAAAAACAAAACAGGAGGACCTAATAGCTGCTACTCATCAAGACTTGACATATTTTGAAAATGTTTTGTATTTCTAATTATTCTATCGGAAGAATAAAATGTTCGAATCCAAGCCATTAGAACAGCTGTAGGAGGACTGGATATTTCTCGGGGATTATGAAGTTTGGATGAAGGCAGAGTGAGAGTTTCTTGGCATCGATGAGAGGCAGTCCGGCGCTCGGTGACGCTCTTACTTCCAACCTGCTATGCTGTGGAGAGTCTGGAGGGTAGAGACAAGACTGGGATCACATGGCCCCGTGTCAGAGTTAAATGATAACAAATATTGCTGCGAAGAAGCATGAGACTCCCCATTCGGAGACAGAAAAGGCTAAATGGAGCAAACATGTCCCTGGGTGCTTTCGATGCACTCTAAATTAAAAGCAAGACTGTGTCTGAAATTTCGTCCAGATCTATAATTCAGCAACTTGGTTCACAGCTATTTTGGCCGAAGGGAAAATTTAGAAGTAAATATCTCCTCACACTCTGCTGCCCCCACCCTCCAGAAGGCTGCTCCCCTTTTCAACTTTGGCTCTCAGTTTTCCCTTCTTTACAGTTCTCAAACACCAAGATTGCGGCTGAGCTCAGTGAGTAAAGATACTTGCCTTTAAACCTAACAACCCAGGTTTGCTGATCTCTAGAGAATCCATGTAGTGGAAAGAGAGAATATACACCTGCAAATTGTCCCCACCTGTCCCGCGCTACCTTCCCGCCAGCAAGAAATGACGCGGCACACAAACAGGATCCTTCTACAGCAACGCTTTAATGCTCTTGAGAGGGAGAGCATAAGCTTCCAACAGGCAAAGGGCGAAGAGAAGAGAGGG
>NC_034591.1:36854599-36877889 GCF_900095145.1 Mus pahari | reverse complement strand
AAGGCAGGGCACAAGGGAATGGAAATCTACCCAGCACATGCGCAGCTGCCTTGTTTGTTTGTTAGAGCACAGGACATCAGCGCTATCTTGTAATGGCGAATGTGAGGGCGGCTCCCCACACCCACCTTCCATGTGCAAAGCTACTCTTGCTGACACTCACAATAAACGAACAAATGTAAAACAGAAAAATAATGTAAACCCCCAGGAGGTCAGTCGTTCTTAAGGCATTCGGTAAAGAGATGGCTGAGCAACCTACAGATACTTCTCATTTCTCTCTTCTATCCTTTCTCCTCATCTAGATATTACAATTTCTGAATTTTATTCACACAACAAATCACTTTTTGCTGCTTTCATAGAAACTGAGACAGCATTAAGACTATCACCGGGTCCAAATCGTGGCAAGAGTCCCAATCTGTCCCCAGTGCACTTTCCGACTGTAGAATTCAATGGAGCTGATGGCAGACAAATTCCTGAAAGAAAGCATTACTTGCCTCTAGCGTGGCCTGCCTCTGGATGCTGTGACTGAACCTCTAAAACAATCTATCTTCATAGATTTTTTTATTCAAGCAGTGTAAGGGCTATTCATCAGCCATGGCATTGGTGTGGTCACAGAGAAAATTTTGGAAAAGGCCAAATGCAAGAGTTCTGAAAATAATGGATAGAGAAATTATTTCCAGGTCCATAGCGAACAGGTGGGCTCACACAGGAAGTTTACTTAATGTCTTCAGGATCTATAATCAGGGGCATAGAGTGGCTTCTTCCTCCCCCGAGTTTAGGTTGCAGTTGTATTACTTCGACTCACCATCATATATCATGCACTTTACCTTGTAAGTCCTAGAACTGCAGGTGATCACAGAGTCACTGCCTGTCCTGGAGAGTCCCGTGCTTCCTCTAGCACAAGCATCAATACAAGACAAGTGACCATATTTCCCCTCAGGGAAGGTGAGAGGGTTTTATGTTTATTGCTAGTTGAATGAGCAGAGGGAGGTGCCATGAAAGTGACTTGATTGCCCTCAACATCTATTTCACCACACACTGCCTTTGATGGAACTGATAGTTCTTGGTAGAACTGCTGTGTTCTGGTAGAAGATTCCTAGCCATTCTCATGAGAGTATATGATTCAGACGAGCTTTTGGGATAGGAGTCGATGCCATATGTGAAACTTGTGGTCGCAGCTGGGAAACAGAAGTTTCTCGCTCCTCCCTGCTCCTGCTTCATCTGTCTGCAGTGTGGGGGATGCGAAGTGAATTTTGAATGAGCAGGGATCCATTACAGGGAGGAACTTTTACAGCAGCATAGCCTGTAGCCTAAACATCAGCTACAGCTACCTTTGATTCTGTTTCGACTCTTCACATGACATCACCCAAGTCAGTAACTTTACTTAGCCTTGGTTTCTTCATCTCTAAAAGATACATCTGTACTTCCTACTACTTATTGTAATGATGATTTGAGGCAAATATATTCTAAGAACACTAAAAGCAAGTCGGTATATACACTTTTGCATAGTTTTCGATAAACCACACCGTAAAAAACGACATAGAAACAAAATTGGGAAAACAGATGTTTCTCAGATGAAACTATTCTTTTCCCCAGAGCAATCATATACTTGTTGGGCTCTACCTTATGAATTATTCAGATTTAAAAAAAAAGACTAGTAAAGCAACATGTTGATAAAACTGCTGCTCATTTATTTTTAACGGGAGCATTCTCTGTAATAGGAGAGTAATTAGGCAAGGACAGACATGCCAAGTTGATGAAATATAGCACAAACAGGTGCACATCCACTCTGCTCTGTGCCTGGCCAGCACGGGACTTCATTAGCCAGGGTGCATTCCTTTGCACCTAACAACGTGAAACACTGGCATCGCAGAATGAAAGGGAAAGCGAGGCTTGGGTGCCCCTCTACATTTTCTCTTTGCGAGATTACAGAAGCCAGCACCAGCTCTTCAGCTCACAGTGAGAATTTCTGCCACTCACACTCTGTATAGAGCACTTTTCATGCCTGGATTGGCCTTTGCTCCTTCAGCCCCAGGACAGGACTAGGACCTTTTTCTAGGCATCTATACTACTACCCTCTGGGTGTCCTTAGTTACTGTCTATGTTTTTATAAATCATCCTTTTCTAAGGTGTTGTCCTTTCCAAATTTGCTTACGATTACAACGAGCAAACAGTAAAGTCTACATATTTTTTTCTGCATTTTTCAAGCACAGCATGATGTTTTGAAGTAGGTAAACACCATTGAACAGCTAATAAACATGAATTATCACACATAGCAACAGTTTTGTGATAAAATCCTTTACATCTATTGCCTTAGCACTTTTCAAGGCTAACATTATCCTTAGTTTTAGTCACCATACATTATACACTTAGCTCTCCTAGTGAATAATTTTTAACTCTACTAATTTTGGTGTGTTGTCTATTTTCTTCTGAAACCCTGGCTGGCAATCACAGAAAATAAGATATGAGCATTATTATTATACAAAATATCTGCATTTAAAAGTCAAATGGAAAGGCAAAATTTAATGGAATACTGTGTTATTTTAATTTGAGTGCAATTGAAAATATTTTCTTCCTAAAGTTATCTGCTATTGGGTTAGAATTATTTTATTTCATTAAAAAAATGGAAAAATTGTTGCTAGGGTATTTTGTCAGGTGGGTTTTCTTAGTCTTTTATACTAACTAGATAAGAATGACTCATTAACATATTAAATTTATGTAAATCACACGAATCATCTGCTTCTCTTCCCCTCCTAAGTCACAGAGAATTTTCGGAGACAATTTTGGACCAGGCTGATGTGATTTAAGTCAGAGACCTTCAAGTGCAGGCTACAGAGTCTGACAAATGTGCCACAGCTGCTCACTGAGTGATTACCAAGAGCTCACAGATATGTTGGAGAAACAAAAACCAACCAAACAAAAACCAACCAAACAAGCAAACAAAACACTACGTAGGCATAAGCTTCCGGGAGCTCTCCGCTATCAAACTGGCCAAGTTTGAAGACTTTTGTCATAAATGTCACCAAATACTATGTTTTACAAACATCCAACATCAAAGCCATCAGCTGCTCAAATCCTGCTGTGTAACTGCCCTGCAATGGGTGGCAAGCCAAGTGGCCCTGTCGCCATTTTTGGTATAGCTTCGACTTGAAGCCGACGCTTATTCTCCAAAGTTACTTCTTATGACTTATCACTATATGCTAGGATATAGTTCAAACAAGTTACCAGGTAATTGATTTCCAAATTCTTTTTTTCTTTCTTTTTTTTTTTTTTTTTTTTTTTTTGGCAGGGGAGATAAAGCTTGCTGCTTCTCCATCCATAACAATTTAGGGCTTCCAGTCACCAGAGCGTTCTAGGTCTGTGTGGTTTAAGCATCAGAAACATACTTTCCCATTTGTAAAAACTGGAATTCTAAGATCACAGTTTAACCATAGTTAGTTTCCTTTGAAGAGCTACTAGGTGGCAACTCTTTCCCTGTGCCTTTTCATTCTCTTTCCTCTGTATGAATCTGTGTTCCAATGTTCTTGTAAGGAAAACAGTCATGTTGAATAATGACTAAACTAATATATATATATATATATATATATATATATATATATTTGTAAATTTTCTGAAAGCCCATCCTTTATTAAATACCAATTTTAGAGTTTAAATATATTAATTGTGAACATGAAACTTTTAAATATTTTCAGAAGTTATGTGTATATCTGACAAAATACCTTAGTCTTTCTTTGATTGGCTGTCACTGATGTATACCATTTGTAGTGGCTATTCCTGGTTGTCAACTTGACTATATTTGAAATGAACTACAATCTAGAATTGGAAGGCTCACCAGTGANNNTAATCTAGAGGCTGGGAGATAGAAGTTTCTGATCTGGATCTTGGTATGGAGATCTTGAGACACAGTGGTGATTGAATCCAGAAGATTAAGACAGGGAGATCTCCGAGTTCAAGGTCATCTGGGATTAAAGATGTGGTGGCACACATCTTTAATCTGGACTACACCTTCTGCTGGGGACCATATAAGGACATTGGAAGAAGGGAGTCTGGCTCTCACTCTTTCACCTTCTTGCCGTGTGGGACTCAGCAACTGCTAGACCTTGGACTTCCATTCACAGCTACTACTGAACCATTGTTGGGAATTGGACTGCAGACTGTAAGTCATCAATAAATTCTTTTACTATATAGAGCACATCCGTAAGTTCTGTGACTCTAGAGAACCCTGACTAATACACCATTCTTCCATGTTTAAAATCCTCAACAATGTTTGCCAAGTGTCATTCAGCTGTGCAGTGGTGGGCTAGTCTTTACAGCAATGTTCCATGGAGATAGTTCTAAGTATTTATGGGAAGTCAGGTCATCATTAAGAAAGACAAATGGGTTACTGAAGATGTTCTCTATGTGAATGTGGGTGTTCCTTGCACCCAAGGGGAATAAATTGGTTTAGGTATTAAGACAATTTGAAGTCATAGAACTCACCAAAGACAACACATATCTTTTAGAGAAATTTTAGGATACTGAATGAACATGAAGAGGGGACAAGGGATTAGTGTAACACATGGGCATGGATTATCTGTATGTAAAGTACTTCCAAAGACAGGAAAATGCCAGAAGCGGAGTACCTTTGTATCATGTTGGCTACAAGAGGAGATGGAGGTAGTCCCTCAGCAGCAGTGTAAAGAACAGGTTTCCTAGAGAAAATGATGGCGAGGAAAGAGGGCATAGGCAGCCTTTTAAAGATTATTTTTGCTTCATAAAGAATTTGTTTGCTGAAGCTTGACATTGAAGGATCAGAGATTACAAAGACAGTCATGATTTTAATTAGAAAAAGTCCTTATAATGTAAGGACCCATTGTTTTCTACTGTCTCATTGTTTTCTACCACTAAACAGTGAGATATTGCAATATTATTTTAGCACTTAAGCTGATATTCAACAGTGTAATTGTAAAATCCCTCAAATTACTTTCTACAATGCCAGTAGAAAATATTAGAAATGTAATTGTAAGTACTATTATTCAAAATTATAGAATCCAGGGTTTTTTTCATAAAATTCTAATCTCATTTAATAAATTTATCAAAAATGGGAATAAAGAACTTACACACTAAAATAATATAAATATAAAATATAGGCAGGTTCATTGGCAGACAGTTATTTTTACATTAGCTAAGCAGAGGCCATAGAATAAGCTTTTAAGGAAATCTTGGTATCACCTTTGAGAAATCTACACACTCTGGTTTCCATGTATGTGCAGTGATCGGAGAATTCTCTGACTTCACGTGTTTATTCACATCTGTCAGCTAAATCATAGATCCAAATGCAAAATGTAGCACTCAGGAACATTATGTGGATTTGTGACAGTCCCTGGAGGACTTTGGGTCCATAAAGCAATGAATGGATGATAAGGAGACATAAATATGGTATTTTCATCTATGACAGATGCAATCTTGCTCCAATGTTATTTATATTATATAAAGGAAAACTGAATCTATTTGCCTGTGTCGAGCTGAAAGGAGGTACCCTTAGGGATGAATAAATGAATAGCTTCCTATTAATTTCCAATTTCTAGAAGTTCGTCTTTGAAATTGTTGTATTTGGGTGATATTTTTAAAGCAACTCGTGTTTATTTATTTATTCTAAAGGTATCTAGAACCCAAAGGGAAAGATATGCGGTGGAGTTGCTACAACAACAGAGTGATTTGTTTTTTCCCCTTTTCCTTTTTGGTCATGATTTTAAAATCATGCAAAATTAGGCAAGCTTTCTTTGTGGACAACTAATTGAACACTCAGACCAACTTCCTCTGAACAGTGCATTGATTCTCTCAGCCTGTTGTGCATCCTTTTCTTCAGTTACTCTCATGGAGATAGGATGTGAACGTATGCTGGAAAGAATGACTCTCTACATTTAAACAAATGGTGTATTGGTATCAAACCCATATTGCACCTACCTTTGAAGCTTCCAGACTTGCCTGTCAACTAGGAGTCTCCTGAGGCTACTCTTCCTATAATAGTTTGCAGTTTGGGAAGGTAGCTATTGGTAAGTTGCCCTGCAACTCAGATGATATTGATAGCGCAAACTGAAATTAGTGGGCTATTTAAAAGAAATCATGAGAGGAAGATAAGAGAAGTTTGAAGTACAATCTAGAGGAAGGGAATGCGTTTAGATAGGAACATGATAAATTGTGTACGTGTGTGAAATTTTCAAAAAAATATATATTTTTTAAGCTGGCCGTGGTGGCACATGCCTTTAATCCCAGCACTCGGGAGGCAAGAGGCAGGTGGATTTCTGAGTTCGAGGCCAGCCTGGTCTACAAAATGAGTTCCAGGACAGCCAGGGCTATACAGAGAAACCCTGTCTCAAAAAAACAAAAAAAAAAAAAAAAAAAATTTTTTTAATAAAATAAAACTTATATGTCAAAATTCAGAATCAATAGGAATAAATATTTTCTTATACATCATTATTTTCTCTCATTAATTCTCTAGTAATGGCTTAGATATATTCTGGACTTTGAAAACATTAGCAAAAAACCAAGAACATTTAATGAACTTATGATTATTAAATTAAGCAGATTTCTAATTCATTAACCTCCACCCTTGCCTCTAGTCACTTAAAAGCCCCATTCTGAAATAATTACTTAAATTTGCCACAATGAGACGAAAGAGTGCTCTCGGGGAAGGGGGGCATGTTAGAAGCCAGCAACTGGCCAAGCCCAGACACTGGGGGCGTCTGTGTACTGTGCTCCAGCCTGAACTCATGTTCCTGGGCCGTGCTGTGACGTGCGTTGCTAGATGAAGTCACGTTGATGTGTGTGGTCCGGGCTGCCTCTGAGGACCCTGTGTGATCCTTCTGAAGTCTGGTGCCATGACCCTGATCTGTGCTCTGGCCAGAAACCGTGTGGAGATCCATGACCCACGTTTTTGCTGACTGTGAGGAGCAAGGAGCCTACTTTTGCTGTCTTATGGATGACCGCAGGTGTACGGTTAAGAGGTGGGGTTTGGAAGGCTTCTGTGACAAACCCTATTCACTCACCCACTGCCCACCAGGCAGGCAAATCCACAAATATAACAGCCTAGACAGGAGCTACTGAAGAGAGTTCTTTAAAAGTGTGCTGCTGGAGTAAAACTGAGGTATAGTTCTCCATAATTAATGGTTTCTGGTGGTGGGGGGGGGGGGCATGAGGACAGGATAATCAGTTCTATTTTAGGAGAAGGCCGCTAAGAGTTAAACCATGCTCCAGTGAATATATATAGCTAAAACAAACTGAACTTTCTTTTTCTATTTTTTTATTCTTATTTTTTACTTCTCTTTGGTGGGAGATCACAAAGGTGGGGGTAGCAGACATTGAAGGACTGGGAAGTGAGTGTGATCTGGCTATATGGTGTGAAATCCCAGAGAACCAATAAAAATGGTATGTTGGGGGGAAAATAGAGTTCTCAATTAAACTCAATTTGGCAAATGTGACTAGATCTCTCTTTAGATTGGATTGTTACAATGTTGCCCTGGAGGGTCCAGAAACATACTTGTAATGTCATTTCTGATTTCACTAAAAAATGGATTTTCAATAATAAATTTGCCAGGGTCAGTTTCTGAGTGTTGGTTTGACCAATAATGTCTCCAGTGTGAGCTGTTTTCTGCTGAGTTAGAGGCACAGTAACAGAAACACTGGATTATAAAAAAAATTAGCCTAGCAAAGTGCATACAATTTGATGAGTTTCTGATTTCTTATACTAATAGGTTTCAAATAATACTCACACATTAATTTAGCAAATAGAGTAAATGATTGACTTTATTTGTTTCTCTGTAGAGTGATTATAAGCCTATTGTTTAATAGCAGTTCTACCAATTCTAATTTTAATTTACAGGTTCAGTTTGCTTACTTTTAAGTTGCTTAATTTTTAATTTATCTTCAAATATAGTTTTAGATGCCTGGCATTTCTAGGAGACACAATCCCACAGCAAGCATCTTGTTCTTTGGCACTTACAATCATCCTGTCCTTTCTTCCTAAATAATATCCAAGTCTTAGGTGCAGGGCTTGTGTTGGGATGTATCAGTTGTGATTTGGCTCAACAACTCACTTTGGTAGGTCTGCTGCAAGTTGCCTAAATGTGACCAGAACAAGGATGTTACCACACCAATAGAAATCCTAACATAAAGGAGGGAACAACGTTTAGGAGGTTTCAGTCTGTTTCAGTCCTAGACAAAGAACCACAGGGGACTGAGGAGTATCTCAGGGATGTGCACAGCAATTAGCTATCCAATACCCAATGGTCAGGCCTGAAAATACACATGCAAGTAACATTATATATGCAGTGAGAAGGAGTACATATATGTGTATTGTGTGTATTATATGTATATTTAATATATTAGAGATAATATGTACATATGTAGTAAGCAGGAATATATATATATATATATATATATATATATATATATATATATACATACATATATATGTATGAGAGAAATGAAGAGTAGGGTACAGAAAGAAGTAATGGTATATGGAAGGGATTGAAAGGGGGAAAGGAAAGTAGAAATGATATAATTTCATTATAATCTCAAAAATTAGAAAGAAAAAAGAAAAAGTTCATACATGTCCTTCCAATGATATACCAACTTAAAAGAAATAATCTACACGTGATAAAAATGGTTAAAAAGAAAATAATTTCATCCCAAATTGCTAAATGATTGCAATGGTTGCCTGTAAGTGATTAAGATAGAGAATCATCACTTCTTTTGTTTTGTCGGGTAGCATGGCAGAAAGACCAACAGTTCATTGGTCTATCTGAGCATTAATTTCATTCTTCATGAAGCATGGCTCTAAATGATTAATTACCTTAAGGGAAAGAACAATTTGTGTTGGGTATGAAGCTAACACCACCCATTAAAATGTTGAGTTGTTTTTCTATGATTATTTCAGATTTCCTTTCTATTACTTGATAATTTTTATACTATCCTAAATCCTGTTTGAATTTCTAGTAGGTTCTTAAATAACCTGACATCTGGCTCCATGTTATTCTAGTCTTATTGTCTTCTCTCTGCTTTTCTGCTCACTTAAAATTCAAGCAAATAAACAGAGAGCTCATTTTAGTGCCTCATTGTATTTTAATGGCACATCACAGTTTTATTGAAATATAAACCTTAATATTTTAAAGCCTCACTGCCTTTTCTTGCACCTCTTTCTTTCCTCAGCATTCTTTGTTGTATTATCTTGAGATTGTTGAATTAATCATGGGATTAAAAATTGGGGCAAGTTAAACTGATAAACTAATAAATACAATTTGAAAAAAGAATGTTTTACTTATTCATTTTTCTGTATTCAATAATGATGAACATGTCTTCATTGCTTTTGGCATGCTATACTTTATGAGTTTCTTTCTTCTCTTGAAAACAGCACACATCTCACAACTCTTTTTCTAGAAGCTGCTAACTATCATTCTTATCTCTACCGTACTTACTAGAATCACAGTCCACAAAAACTACATGGTACAGTTATTTTTGACTGACACATGTGTGAATGCTGTCCTGAAAAGCACAAGGACCTGTTATCTATCTTTGGAGCAGAGGTTGTTCTTGACCTCATAGTTTCATAAGTGTATCTCCTTTGGAAAAATCTCAGTAGCTCCAGAGAGTTTATTTAATATTTTACAAGTTGGAATCTTTTATAGATGCCTAAAACAGAAAATAAATAGATACTTTTAAGTGTAAATTTGAAAATGCATTTTTTTAGGAGACAAGAAAGGAAATGCAAGTATTCATCTGCATGGACTTCCTGTATACAGACAGAACTGCTTGGGTGGAGAGTGAGCGCTAAAGACCTAAAACAGGCTATCGGGGGACAAGGGGCCTCTAAAGAAGGGGCTGATTCTCAGAGGCTCCTTTGCTATGCACATATTCATCTGACAAAGAGCAATAATGCCTGCTTTGCTTTCCGGGACCATGGTCACCCATTCAGTTCAGTCTTAGCTAAGGATTCCATTGCTGTGATAAAATATCATAACCAGAAGGAGCTCAGAGAGGAAAATGTTTATTTCAGCTTACTTCTCCTGAAAACAGTCCATTGCGAAGGAACTCAAGTCAGTAACCTCGAGTCAGGAATTAAAGGGAAAGCCATGGAGGAATTCTGTTTACTGACTTGCCTCCATGAGTAGGTCAGGACCACCTGTCCAGAAATGGTACACCAACAGTGGCCAGAGTCCTCCCATATTTATTGCTAATTAAGAAAACACAACATAAGCTTACCTACAGGTATTTTCTCAATGGACATTCCTCTTCCCAAATAACTCTAGCCTGTGTCAGGGTGACCAAAAAAAAAAAAAAAAAAAAAAAAAAAAAAACTACCAAGAAGCCCCATAAGTTGTTGACACAGACAGAAAAAAAAAAAAGCCAGAACAATTCCTTCTGTTAGGGAGTATTGTGGTTAGAATGAGATATCCCCCCCCCCCCACACACACAGCTCACACATTTGATTATTTGGTCTTCAGCTGTTAGCTGGAAAAGATTAGGAGGTGGGAGTTTGTTGGAAGTATATGGCTTAGGGTTTCAAAACAATTTCCCTAGTTCCCATGAGTCTCCGCTTCAAGTTTGTATATCTAATTATGAGTTTCTAGCTAGTGCTCCACTCTTATGCCTGCCTACTGGTTCCTATCCTCTCTGTAATAAATGTGATGGACGCCTACCCTTCAAAACAATAAGCCCCAAGTAAACTCTCCCTTCTATAAGTTGCCTTGGTCATGGCGTTTTATCACCCATTAAACAAGCAACCAATATAAGTCCCTCCCTTTCTATCTAGAATGTAGAATGATGTGTCGGTCTTACACTCTCCTTTGCTGATTCTCCGGGATGCATGGGTACACCTCCAATCCTAGTGCTATCCTGAATGCACGGAGAAGCTAGTCTCAGCCTGCTGGTGAATCCTTCAAAGACTATGAAGCCCAATTACTAAGCCTGAGGATCCTTTAATAGTGTCATGCTTTCAGTGTGTCCTGTGGTTGCCTTGAAACAGAAGTAAGATCATGTCAACAGCTTTCACCTGTGGTAATAACATGAAATGGTGTCCATGAGATTCAATTTTTAGCATTTGATCTTTTTTTGAGAGGCACTTCTCCAACATCACAGGTTTAAGTGTTTCTATTGATTTTCATGTCTAGATTTATTGTGAGCATATAACCTCCAGTTAGCCTAAAGCAGACTTTCTGATTTTAAGCTAAAATAATAAAAGGAAAAAAAAAAAGAAAAAAAAGAAAAAGAAAAGATATAAGGAAGTACAAACTAGTTAGAAAAACATAACAGTAGCACTGTAGACCTATGTGAGCAAGCTGTGAAAAATAATTATTTTTATAGCAAGAATTGTATATGAACACCATTGATGACAATACTGCTTTCAGCATATAATAAATAATTTGGGGGGAGGGTCATGGAAACTTATATTAACTTGAAATTTCTTAAAATGACTTTATAGATAGCAAATACAAACATTTCTTTAGAATGATACACTTATAAATGTAAAGTTTATATTGACAACTCTGTGGCTTCTATTCCTTCATTTTGCATAATCATGAGATAGATTTTCTGTTTGTGGCTATTACTTGATGCTACCTCATATTAAAAATGATTGATTAGGAAATATAGAGAAAAAAACATTCATTTGAAATTTGCCCCTTCCATGACATAAAATTTACATTTTGGGAGAAAGAGAATTACTCATCTTCTCAGGACTTTCTGATCCTCTTTTTACCATGACGAAGTACCTGGGCTTGTACTGCCTGCTCTGAATCAAACTCAGACCTTAGCAGGTTCTCACTGGTAAGAATGCTTCGTGTCTGTTTTCCTTTCCTTTCCTTTCCTTTCCTTATTTGTTTTATTTTATATGTGTATGTGAATACCTATGTGTATGTGAGATCCCTGTGCATGTTGAAGTCAGGAACTGAAATTACAGGTATCATTGTGAGCCACAATATGGGTGTTGGGGATGAATTGAACCCTGGTCCTCCTCAGAAATAGCATGGGCTATTAACCACTGTGCTGTCTTTCCAGCCCTGGAATGAGTGCTTATGATTAGTGTACTATCTCAGACCCTGCACAAAACAAGTAGAATGACTATCATTTATTTTTATTGTTAAAAATCACCCTACTTTATTTCTTACAGCATCAGTATTCACAGTATTGTAGAAAAATCACATATTTATCTAAGCATTAATTTTAGTCAAGAACTATGAATGAATTATATTTAGTAGTTATCAAGTGGAAGACTGGAGATAGCAGAAATGATGGCTAATCTTTCTTTTTTGTCAACTTAATTTGGCTTGAGAAATCACCTAAGGCACACACTTTTGGGCATGTCTGTGAGAGTGTTTCCAGACAGGTTAAACTGTCGTAGAAAAATCCTCCATTAATGTATGTGGTACCATTGCATGGACTAGAAGAGACTGGATGAAAAGGGAAAATGATGAAAGTGTGAGGCCCAGCCTTCATCTCTGTGTCCTTTCTGCCAGTAAATTGTGACCACAATCCTGCCACTGTGCCTTTCCACTATGATAGACTCTACACTCTTGACCAGGAGCCCAAATCATCCATCTTGAGTTATTTCTGTCAAGCAGTCATTCTTATGTCAAGCATTTTCTCTTAATGATTAAAAAACTAATGCAGATAGAAAATATTTCTAAACTTAATGTTTTTATAACTGACTATATAATAATTTAGTTGTTAATTCTCCATGTTATCAACAGTATAAATTTAGAATCTCATCTTCATTTCCTTATCAGTAATGGAAGACTCTCATAATACTTATCTTCAATAAATTTGCTAAATATGAAAGCCAGAACAATGAAAATGTTTTATTATTATTGTAATTAACAACTGAACTTGGTTGATCTCATGGGCACACTTATAAAACTTTTAATGTAGACAATTTATCGTGTATGATTTTGCTTGCTTACATGGATTGATTGTTTTCTACTTCAAACTTGTTTTAATTATATTTTTCATTGTTGTTGAGAGTCCTTTCTTCATTTGCCCTGCCCATTTATTAACTTCATCACTTATTTACTAATTTGTATAATGTGTTTATAACTATGAGTTAGCTTGTTGATTTACAAAGCTGTGGGCTATCTCTCTATATTTATCATAATATACTATTATAAGTTCTTGAAAGTGGAAGCAGACAAACTTTTAAGAGAGGTGACCAGGAAAATTGATACAAAATTATTATTGCCTAAAATGACAATGAATTATCACCATGATACCTCAATAATATGACTGCCTAAACAAGACCTCATGAAATACACCAACAAACACTTGAAGATAGAAGGAGGAACCTCATGGGATTCAGCCATGCCAAAAGAACTGTAGAATCATGAGAGTGAAAGAAGGGCCTCCCACAGTGGTGAGCTCCTTAATTAATTATCCAAGTGGTCAGCACTGAAATCATAAATATGTATATGTAACTCTAAACAGAGTGAGCAGGTTATAGTTATGCATGGGGGCATGAGTGCATGCATGTGTGTCTGTGTGTATCTCTCTTGTCTGTGTGTATCTCTCTCTGTGTGTTTGTGTGTCTGTATATGTAATCAATAACAATTTAAGCAAAAAAAGATGCAATGATTTCGAAAGGTTCACAGGTCAGAGTGGTGGGAGGAAATGATGTGACTACATTTTTAATTTAAAAATTCAATTAAAAAGCTCCTCCTTTTCCTGAAATTTTTTAGTGTCGGTAAAGGTGCGGGATTGGAGGAAGCAAATATTCTAAACCGGACACAATTTCATTCCACCACTACTCTGGACAAACAATTGTCTTAAAATGTTCTGGCAGGATAAAATGAGTAGGCAATATTAGCATGTAGCCCAGACTCCTTTGGACCTCACTGTGAAGCCCATGGCAGCCTCAAACCCGTGGTGTTCTCCTGTTTACCTTGAGAGTGCTAGCATTATTGGGCATCAACCGCCACCCCCAGCAGGAGTGGTCTTATGCTGGCAACTTTAAGAGTGCTTTGATTTCTTGTTTTGAAAGGGAGAGTGAGGGGGTTAATGTCACTGTTTCAATTTAAACAGAATGTTTGTTCCTTCCTTATTGTCTCCTTCCCTCGCCTATGTCTCTGATGTCTCTACTCCCATGCTTAAGTGCAGCCAGTTCTTGATCTTTATAATTGCCTTTAGTCCATTTATCCTAGCATATGCACATTTTGCACATGGCCATAAATTGGTAGTTGTATGGAAGAGCAAATAATACATGGAAAGGTAAATAGAGTATATCAATATAAACCAGTATGTATATTCTTTATAAAAGTGCTACTGTTATATGCTAAATATATTACAAGTTGATATTACTATAACAATGCCTTCCTCCCTAGCTATTAATCTACACTACAGAATATCACATGTATATTTAATCTTTCACGAATGGAACTAAGCTTATTTACATGCTCTCTGTAGAGTATAGTTTTAAGGACGTTTTAATATTGGCTATTAATTTTATCCTCTCAGAATGCTTTAATGTAATCACATGGGGTTGTTGCTCGAGTCTTAGCTTATTTAATTTACGTTTTCTGTGTTTGACCTTTCCTGTAGGTACATATGACAGACTATATATGACACCATCCTCTAACATTCCCAAGAAAAGGTTCAGAGTCAAAAATGAGACAAAGCTCAACAAGAGTTAGTTCTGGGTAACCACAATTTGTGATCTGAGCCCTGTGCCAATGAAGAAGAAGGAAAAACAAAGACAAGTAAGGGATTTTCTTGGTGCTCATTTACTCTGTCCCTTCATATGAAGTAAATAAGGGATCAAATAAATGGTCTCTAGGGAGCACAGCACCCTCTCTCTGATGCCTGTATTTACTTTCAAGTAATAGTGTTCAGAGCTACTATGTACAATAGTTGACATAATTCTTTCCTTTACTTGATGACACTACCTTGAGAGGACAAAGTGCAGTTGATTTGTTTCCCAAGTTATTTCTTATCCCATTTGCATGTCGGACAGATCACAGTGTTACTGTTTTAATTTTGATTGTTAACACAAAATTGGAATCCAAAGTAAAGAAAAACGGTGAAAATTAACTTGTTAACAGTATAGGAGAACAAAGCATGGGCATTATGATAATGTAATCATTGAGAATCTGAAATAAAATCCATTTTAAAGACAAAGTTAATGGTTCCCTTTGAAATCTCCATGTAAAAATTGAAAACACAACTTTAATAGAAGACAGACACAGGTAGTGTATGAAGAATTGCAGCTGGGAAAATTAATAAAAATAGTATCTAAAACAGTATTAGTAAGATATGAAGCTCATTCATTAATGGTCTCTAGGATAATATATCACTGAAAATGTTGCATGAAGGACAGTCTTTGATAGGATTATGTACAGTATAATAGCAAGCTCCCGGAATTAAAATTCACTGAGAAGATACATCTTGTGAACTGAAGGGTAAGAAGATAATAATGGTAACATTAATAATAGTAAATAACAAGAATAAAATGACTCACATAAATAGAATTTCCATCAGCCACCATTATTGCAATTATGAGAATGATAAGCTAGTAATCTGAAGAAAATAGCTAATCTTTATTGATTCACTGTTTAATTTCTTTTTATTTTACAGGCTTTAGAACTGTCAATAACAATAATGTGTACCAGCAGAAAAAAAAAAAAGTTTTGCTAGAAAAGAATAGAGCAAGAATGTACCTCATTGTGCAACCTACAGCATTTCTAAAGGTTCTTTTAAGAAATGCATTTATATTCTATTGTGGAGGAAAACGAAAAATGCATTCAAAAGAGCCCCACCCCCTTTTAAATGATCCTTGTGGGATTTGCTCTAACAGAGTTTACAGGGTTCCAGAGACAAAGTCAGAAAACGCAATAATGCAAGCTGTGGCTCTTTAATCGCACTGAGTTCAGGATTATTCTTCCTCAGTGACACCTGGGAAAAAAGACAGGCCATCAACCAACTGACCCTACAGCAGCCCTAGGGGCAGTTCCACCGCCACCAGCAAAGTGAGCAGCTAAGGAACAGAGCAGTTATCCAAGGTCCAGATAATAGCAGGGGCAGCAACTCACTTCCAGACGAGGGAAAATAAGTTCTTTGTTTAGCACATGGTTTCTGGCAGCCAAGTCTCTTCTAGGGAATGAAGGTTAATTGTCTCTAAATGTAAATGAAAGATGAGAATGGGAAATGATGACTCACAGAGATGCTACAGCAGTGGCATGGGTGAGGGGAGAGGTTGCTAGGAGATGGCTGGAAATTTTCCTACATTTGATATAGAACACACAAGAAAATAATGACCTCACTCTTAAAACAAGCTGTAATTATACGGAGGCTGGGGGGCAGGGATGGGGAGGCAAGGTTAAAACTTTTTATATACATTTCATTTACTTTTAATTAAAATCTGGATATGTTGTTTAACCACTTAAATTTCTATAGGAGTTTTAAACTACATGTTCTTAATCATTAAAATGTGTAAATGTCATTTATTTATTTACATTTTGTTTCATGTATGATTTCACATCCTTGTTATCCCAGTACTGGGGATATTGAGGGATGTCCAAGTACAGATTGATATTCATAGTGAGAATCAACAGACAATTAGAAACAAAAAGAAATTAAAAAATTAAAAAAACATAAATACAGAAAACATTTTGCTGAGTTGTTTTATTTTATTACTCAAATATCTTAAGCATTTCCCATTTTGGAAAACTCTAAGCCCCGTGATTAAATCAAGACATCAATACTATAAAGTTTCAACAGTTAGAATATCTATCCAAAGCATGAGAACTGCTTACTGCATGTACACATATTCTTCATATAGAGTTGCTATGGATTCCCTGAGAAAATGCAAGAACTTCTGGTCTACCTCCCACCTCCTGCCCTTGTAGCCCAAGAAGGCCCATGCCACAACTTAGGGAACTCCTTCTAAGTTCTACATGTCCCTCAAATTCATGCTCTCAGAAACTTTCAGCTGGCTCCAAGAAAGCATATTTTAACATTAAATTTTTAATATCATCCAGTTTTCCTTCCAATTATTTAGCTTCATTTTGCTTAGAAAGAAAAAGTGCAAGCACCATTGACCTACCAAGAACCATCGTCATCTTTGCTCCCTTTTGGCAGTAGTAGCACCTCTTCCAGGTTCGAGAAGAAAACTTTTGCTTGTACACTACCACTGTGATTTCACTTTTGCTGCCATCACTGTGGGTGCACATTCCTTATTCCTATAAGTTTGACCTTTATCATTCATGCCCCTTTCCATTAGCATAATGAGACAAGCATGCAAATTTTCCTTGAAGACACTATTAGTGACACAGGCAGATTCTATCTCTGTCCACAAGTTGGTTAGCTATGTCTCAGTACAACTTTTATAAGACTCATTTCTTTTCTGATGATGGTTGGTTCGTTGGTTGGTTGGTTGGTTGGTTTTGTTTTGTGATAGTGTCTTTCTACATAGCACTGGCTATCCTGGAACTATGTTGAATAGGGTGACCTCAAACTCACAGAATTCCTCCTGCCACTACCTCTGAGTGCTAGACTTAAAGGTGTACTCTTCCATGCCCCATAGCAAGACTAATCTTTAAATAATTTACATGTGAAGCTAAACAAGGTACAGTGCAGTATATAACCAAGGTCACTAAAAATTATCCATAGTTACCTTTTTATCTTTAGACCCAAATCTGCCCAATAACTCACTTTGAGTATTTAGCAAACCAACTTATTCATATACTATGTGCCTGTTAGCCACATGAGGGATGTGCATTGGATACAACAGCTTGCCCCCAAAGAGGGCATCTATTCTTCTGGTGGGAATTCTAAGGGCCTTGGAACGTCCTTTACACAAAAGATGCTAGGCGCAAAACAGATTGAGAGTAGCAACCAGTTTTAAAAGAAATAGACTTTTGAAAACTGGCAAAAATATATTGCTTAATTTGTATGTGTGTGTGTATGTGCATGCGTGTGTGTGTGTGTGTGTGTGTGTACATAGACTTTGAGGCCAGAAGTTAATACCAGGTATCTTCTACTTCAACTACCCTCTGTCACATTTCCTGAGTCACAGTCTTTCACTGAATCTGGAGTTTGTGGATTTCACTAGGCAGGCTGCCAGTGAGCTTCAGGTATCCCTTTGTCCCATCTTCCAGTGCTGGGGTTTCAGATGCAGACAACTACACCCCAGATTTTGTATGGGTGATGGAGATGCAAGCTCAGGTTCTCATACATGAGTAGCAGGCACTTTCCTAATGGATCCATCTTGGTGGCCCTTCAAATTGTGCAGTTTAAACTGGAGACCACATAAATTAGTCCACAGAAGCAATATAAGGATACTGGTGAGACTGATGCATGGAAATGACATGGTCTTTTCTTGTGAGACCCTGGGAAGAGACAGATCTCATCAACTTGTACTCACATTCAAATATTTCAAGTATATCTATCAAAGTAAAGAACATGCTCTGGCAAAATAAGGAAGAGGAAAGACAACAGAATGGATGCTGTCTCCAGAATTTGAAGTTCGTCTATTCTTTCTTTATCACCTGGTAATATCCGATCCCTGATGGATGAATGGCTTAAACTGTCTTTCCTTTTCCATTGTTGTCTCTGATTTCTCTGCCTCTTTTTCTGCCATTTCTCTTCTTTATTCTTCCCATCAATCTTAAATAAACAAATCTACATATTTTTTAACACCAAGCAGTTGTAGAATAATATGGTAAGCCCTCTTTATGGGACAGTCCTGGCACTTGCTCTCAGGGTCAGCCCTTCTCACTCTCTCTGCACCTTACAGTTTCAATTCTACTCATCTGGTCCTAGTTGCAGATCCAGGAAATTAGCACTCTGGCTCAGACATCTCCAACTTTGTCTCCAGTTTACTCTTCGCTCCTTTTGGTGATACGGAAGCTCCTGTTTTAGTCTTCAAAAGCTCAACCAGGTGTCCCTGCTTATGGCCAATGTGTGTAGAATTTATGACAACCAAATTTACCTGCATCCTCAATGCTATTTCTGTACCCTATGTATACCTTATGTTGACCTAGGGGAAGCACCAAATATAGAGTAAATTCAGTTGTAACAAGTAAAAGAGGTGGTGAGACCATGCAGAGATGGTGAAGATTTTTTTTTCCTTGTTGAAGATACTGCAGCTAGACACCAGAAAGGACTGAACTCTTATGTACTCTTCATATCTGGAGGCAGAAGCAGGAGTGAAATATCTAAGACCTAGGAACACTAGAGAAACATCCTCAGAAAGTACACAGTGCTTTCTTTCAAAAATTTCCTGGTTCCTCCTTGCCAGTACTTTATTCATTTCAGAATAAAAATAAATATTTCCCTCATACATGTAGCATAGCTCTTTCATTTTTGACTCTATGTTCTTTACCTCAGAGTCTTCATGTACATTCATTATATACAACTCCTCCTCCTCTTCTTCGAACTTCAGAGATGGGTACTGTATTGACATTATTTCCATCCTACTTTATACTCAGTCCAAGTCCTCCCACGTCCCCTCCTTTCATCTCAAATTCATGGCTTATAATTTAATTATATTCTTACATACACACACACACACACACACACACACACAGACATGAATATATAAATACAACCGGATGGATCCTTTTTAGCATTGTTCATGAATATGAGTTTGGGGCTATCCATAGGTAACTTTTCAGGGGCTTCATCCCTGGAGATGAGTGATTCTCCATCTCTAATTCATACTAAAGGGCTATGCTTTAGTGAAATAAATAATATTTAACAGATAGTGTCATTTCCATATTATTTCCTTTTAAAAAATCACCAAGTATAGATATGATTAGACACAGTGGAGATTGCTGGGGCCCATAGAAGGCATTGCCATTTTCTTACAAAGACTTCGGATGTTATTGCTGCTTTCTCATCAGGAGAGATGAAGCCTGAATGTGTGCAACTGGAATCTTTAGGAGAAAGTAAAGACCTGAAGACGTAAAGACCTAAGCTGATCATTCTGTCAGTTCTTGGTGGTGTGTGTTTATGAAATTACCTATCAGTTTTTCCCAGAACACAATGATTGTTTATTTGGTTAATTTGATATGATCTCCCATTTCATGCTTTTGTTTTTATGTGCTCTTCAGTGGTTCTTACTGGAGGCACCACTAACACCTGTCTTAACTTCTGAATAGCCTGTGTTTGTCTCTCTGGGTATAATCGAGTATCTTAATACTTCTGTCTTTCTTAGTAGCATATACAAAAAGGCATATATAAAATAAGGTAAGATTTTTTTTAAGGGGAAGGAAGACACACAGAGAAAGAGTTTATGCAATATAAAGCCACAAATATCAGACTCTGAATACAAAGGACAGAGCGATACCCTCTTACTGGAACAGGACATTTTTGAAGGAATAAAGCTTCAAAACATGGTTGTTCAGACAATTGTTGATTAGATAATTTAAGTAGAAAGATTAACTCCTAAATTTATACTATTCCCATTTCTATATTTTGTGTCTGTTGTTGACTTCCTGTAACAGCAAAATGATCTTATGATTACTTGCTCGCTCTTCACATTTGTCCGGGTGCTTTGTATAAAATACAATACACTACAGATGTCAACTCAGGAACTAAATAGCACATATTTCTAAAGAACCATAAAAAACATTAACAATATAGAAACAATGGCTCGGTAATTACTTTTTGCTGTGGAATGAGGTTAGACATTTATCCTTATAGAGTCCTAATACACTTACAGTCAGATCTGCCCCTGTGGTCTTTTTCCCTTTGTTGATAAATGCATAGTGCAGGTGCCTGGTATAGCCACTATGGTATTTGAGGTCATCCTATACTGTTAGCACAAATGGTGTGAACAATAGTTTATATGCCACTTAACTCCTTGGGAGAAGTGGTTAACCTTGCTAGAAAGGACAGATCAGTCATGTATAGTTATTAAGGCCTGGAAGGTTTTGTTATGCTCTAAAATCCTTTCGTACAGCACAGTGGACTTCTCTCGGAGGCCCAGGAAATCAAGGAAGCAGGAAATCAAGGAAGGGGATGCCACCTTTAGAATTTTTACAAAATATATACATGCAATAGGTGAAGGAAGTTTTTCAGAGATCCATTTTGTTAAGACACCTATACTCCAGGGGTGGTAAATAGTTTCTCTTGTGGAAAGAGACTTTCTAAAAACATGATGATGAAGCAAGAAGAAGAGCTTTGCAAATATAAAAGGGTTTGTTGTTGTTGTTTTCTGAAAAACAAAACAAAACAAAATTTCCCAGCCTTTTAAGAGGAATTCAAGCTGATCGCTCTGTTTAAAGGATTCAGAATGATCTTACTATGTCTTAAGTGACTGCTTTTGCTGTGAAATGGGGGTTCCCTATTAAATTTACTCCAGGACATTACTAGACTTCATTTAAAATTAACTTACAATCCATGCCCTAATAAGTATGTATTTTTAATCTCAAGAGCCAACTGATGATGGTCATCTCAAAAGGTAACAGCTAAGAATAAGACAACATCAAGATTTGTTCTAGTAATCACAAGGAGGCTGATTTCTTTATTCATGGCCAGGAAAGGGTTTAACATAACAGAAGAAATGCCACCCCCCCCCCCCGTTAATGTCAAACAGTACTCTATTGTGTTGGGTGATTTTTTTTCCTGAAAAACATCTTATAATATTTTACAGGTGCAGTCGATATTGTTAAAGCAGATAGAGACAGATAGGTGCATAAACATGAGACAAGCACTATTTTCCCAAAAGACCTCGGTAGAAGAGCAAAACTCCTCATTTGTCATGTCCTCAATAAAACAGCTGTGCTACATTTGTTGTTGTTGTGTTTCATTAAAGCTATTAACAAGCAAAAGTGCACTGACATGTCTTTCTCCTAAGAGCAGTTTACCTCCACTGCTATTTAAATATCTCCTAACTGGCAAAATTAAACCATGTCTCTTTACTTATTTATTGCACTTGTGAAAAGATTAATGGGGATGTGATTCCTTGAGGCTTTCTCATATAACCCCTCCACAAAGAACAAAATTATACGGTTTGGCAAATGAACTAAATTAGCTACATTTATTTAAATAATCACTATAGAGGAAACAATAAATCAACAACATTCTGCACACACAAAAAAGTGTTTACAGAGTGTCTTGTAATTTGTTTTATCAAGGACACAGACTTTTTGCTCTTAGCTAATCTTGGCTCTAAGACTCTATTATCGCATCAGCCATTAATGAGTATTTGCTATAGAAATTTAGCTGAGACTTCAGAATAGAAAAAAAATAGGGACCAGTTTTGCCAGAGTTCTGGTGCGGTTATCTGAGATACATTCTTCTAATAAACATGTTGTCAAAGGTTCCTAATAACTTCGGAGACAGTCAAAAATTAAATGGCAGAGCTTTGTTAAGTCAGGAAAAGAGATGATTTGAATGGTCATAATCGTGCAATTATCTCAGTCTCTCTATATTTCAAAGGGCTCTGTCCATATCTGAGTCTATATCAGAAGGAAGTGAACAGGGAGCTCTAACGCTGAACCTGTGATATATTCATAAATCAGCTCTTTCAGAGCCCGTCACCAGCACTATAATGAGGGTCATTATTCAGGCAGAGTGTCAAAACTACTATCAAAGGACCTTCTCAGAATGACAATCATTCTGTTTCTTGTTAAATAAGCAATGTAGTACACAAAACTGGCAAACAAGGGCCAGGTCAATTTGATACAGTGAGGGCATGGAGACCTCTAGAGTAATTTACCTTCTGGGAATTCTGATGGCTACTGAGATGAATTATACACACCCTCAAAAAAAAAAAAAAAAAGATTAATGGTAATAAAACACTTTCAAGGTTTTCCCCACAAAAGCTTTGCAAATTGCTCATAAGCAACTTTAGAAGCCAAGCCAGAAGAGAAATGACTTGTTTCTGCTAGACTCGAAACTCAAGGAAATTAAACTTATCATCTTAGAAAATACCATCAGTGTACCAAGAAAAGTTTTAATGTGATTACCATTGTTTTGGTCATTACAAAGAGGTAAAATTAGGATTAAGTTCATGCTAATTCATTGCCACATTTATGAAAATTCTTGTAGTCTCACAGACACATGAATATGCACTCCTATTTGGCACAGATATACTCAAATACAGAACATTCAACAGTAACATAGGGAAGAATTTTATGAAGTCCATATTTCTCCAGTAGACACAGTGTTACAGCTGGAGGAAGGCATGGAAGGTTGCTTTATAAAAACTTTCATTCTTTGTATGTCAAAAGGCAAGTAGCAGTCCTGAGAATTACATGGCTATTAAATATACAAGTAAATCTTGTAGGTGTGTGTAGCTCCTCTCCCTCTCCCTCTCCCTCTCCCT
>NC_034591.1:36837577-36854013 GCF_900095145.1 Mus pahari | reverse complement strand
ACACACACACACAGACACACAGACACACACAAACACACACACACACACACACACACACACACACAAGACTGAAGGGAAAGGAACTAAGTTAAATATCTCAAAACAAAATATACAAGACCAAGGGCCTCTCTCCTTCCACTGATGGCCAACTAGGCCATCCTCTGCTACATATGCAGCTAGAGACAGGAGCTCTGGGGGTACTGGTTAGTTCATACTGTTGTTTTGTCTTGCGAATATTCTAGGCCCCAGTATAGGGGACTGCCAGGGCTAGGAAGTGGGAGTGGGTGAGTTGAGGAGCAGGGGGAGGATGAGGGTATAGGGGATTTTCGGAGAGGAAACTAGGAAAGGGGATAACATTTGAAATGTAAATGAAGAAAACATCTAATAAAAAATATATACAATCTCTTTGTACATTTCTGTATGTCTCAAATTTTATTCAATATATTGTTAGCTTTGCCATAAATATAAATATTTAATAAGCATTTTACAATCATAACATATTTTAAAAGAAAATCTTGAAAGCTAAGTGGTTGAATTTAAAGAGTATTCAAGTTCAAAATACTTTTCTATCATAAGTTAAATTGTTTTCTTTATAGTTCTTTTCATTAAATGAGCATTTATTATGTAAAAAGTTTTTGTTTAACTTGTTTATGAAAGCACTTGTGTTGAAAGGAAGTAAAAATGAGATTTTTTGGAATATTTGAAAAATAATTTTAAGTATCTTTCATCCTAGTATCTTTTTTTTATTTCATTTATTTTGTGAGCAGATCTCACTGTGTACTCCTGATGGCAGGAACACACTGTAACCAGGCTGGCCTTGAACCCAGAGATCTTTCTGCCTCTGCATCTCGAATGTGGAGATTAAAGGTATGTGTCACCATACTGGTCCCTGCTATACTTCAGTTATTAAGTTTAGATGCGTTGATACCAATTAAACACACAATGATATACTTAAAGAAACTTTCTGTGAGTTTTAAATCCCAATCTTTGAGCCTGAGTTTACTGGCTAGAAATAATAAGATTAAATTACAGTAAATTTTATAGATAATTCAGAGCATAATTTCAAAAACTCAAAGGTCACTTAAAAGTGATAACATTTGGGTTGTTTTCAACATTTACTTAACACCATTTGATCATTATGTTACGATTAAACATGAAAATAAAATAATAATAAAAGTAAATAAAATCCCTGTATATTACATGCAAAGGTGTTTTAATAGCTGTTTTAATAAAGGTTTCTGAGAAATGAAAACGTGGAAAAGGTTATCATCCAATTGGTATCTAATGTACTCTTAAACATTGTATAGGACAATGAAAAGCTTATGTGTGGAATATTTGATGAGGCTAAAAGTCACTTGGAATATTTTTATCATAAAGAAATGATAAACATCAGAGGAAGTTGAAATGCTATTTGTGATTTGAACATTGCACATGTTTGTATGTATTGAAACAAACACCATAGAGTAATCCACTAATATCAATTTAAGATAAACTTTATAATAAAACAAGTGTGTTTTGCTGTGTTTATTTTTCTGTCTTGGAAAGAATCCATCTTCTCAGAGAAGACAATGCAGATCTTCTTTGTGTTCCCCTCTCTTACCTCTGCATGTTGAACTTGATCGTGTCCTTGGCTATTATTATTGAAAACAGAGACAATGCCATCACTCCTCTGAGACTGTGATCAAATTTAAGGTTATGCAGAACTCATGGCAGTGACGTTGAAGATTACACGGAGTACAGTGGGCAACAAGGTAAAAGGCTGTCTGTTCTCAATTTTTTTTTCTATGCTTTAATTCATGTTCTACAGTTAATCCAAATAGATGAAGGAGGTCAATGCCCAGTAACATATCCCCAAAAAGTCTCCAACCAGAAGGTAGATTAAATTTTACCCAATATTTGTGACGGGTAGCCTGGGAAGACAACACCAAACATTTAGTCAGGATTTTCCTTTCTACCAAGCTTTCGTGTGTAATGGTGGGAAGAGCCTTGCTGAATCATTTCACGATTCTCTGTCAAGTTGAAGTGACTCTGTGACAATAAATCCTACCGTGTCCAGACTTACTCTTTAAGGAAATTGATATCAATGAAATAATCAAAAGCAAACCAATTACGTCCTGGTATCTTTTCTCCATCTATTTGAATTTAACTATCCATTAAATGGTGTTTGCATATGTAGGGATGTTCTATTTTATGCAGGGGTACTCAATTATTTAGATTATACATTTGAATAAACTGTTCAGTGGAAGGACTATCCTTGTAATATAGGACTATTACATTTTCTTACACAGTTTACAGATTATTAAACTAATATCAATTCGACCCACACTACCAGCTCCTGGATTCTAACCTTTGCCTTTGAGACTTAGCGACTTTAAGGGTCTAGCTCCTACCCTAACAATTAGCAACCCGTGTCAATCATTTCAAATTATACCAAATTATGCAAATTGGTTTGGGGAAAGAATTGTATGAGAAGAGACCACAAAATTTAATTTCAGTAGGGATCACAGGTGAGGTCTATAGCTGCTCACTGCTGCTCAAGGACTTCCAGCAACCCATGGCTAATAAGCAGGGAATCTCTTGTTTCTAAGTGGCTTTTCCTCAGATGTGCAGGTCAGCACACGGCTCGCCAGGAGCCTGCCTCTCACCGGTATGGCCATTCCACTCAGCTGTGCCTCCAGCCAAGACTATTCCAGCTTGTTTTGTTAGAATACTGCCTTTTAACTGTCCCTGGAAAAGGCATTAGGTCATGAATTCAAGTATTTATCATGGTGTGTACTGTTTAACAAAAACAGCAGGCAACTAGATTTAAATTCTTCAAGGAAGTCAGTTTCCGTAGATTCTTCAAGACAGTTGTCAGGTTTTCTTTCACTTCATTGTACTCTTTAATTATATAAATCATGAATCTTTCCTAGAAAACCCTTACAGACACACACAGACTCACACAAACACACACTCAAAATATTTTCCTGCTCATCTTACTTAGATAAGAGATTTACTATGAGTGACGAATAAAGGCATAATTTAGATATGTCTTATAAAAGAAAGGATTAAAGAACATTTCACCCAGAAATGGAGAACGGGTGACTTTATTCCCCAGGGTGCTTTGTTTGGAAAACTGGGTTTGCAACTCTCTATTTACATATTCTCAGTCCATATCAGTTGTTTATATTTTCCACCTGGTCACCAAATGATTTTGTGGTGGCTATTGGAGAATCTTGCTTGTTAAACTGTCTTTGTTTTAACAGATAAATTGAGGGGCATAGAGGTTAAGTGGATACTCAAGATCCTACTGCGAGTTAATGGCGTATGGGGGGAGGAGGGCCAGGCAGTCTCACTTCCTTCTTAGTGAGGTTTTCTCAAACCTCTGCTGATTCCACACCATGAATAGACAAATGGGAGTTTTTATATCACACTTCTTTCTGTTTCATTTAAAGGATTTAGATTGGCAAATTTCTTCTATTAATCTAAAATGTGTTGGGGGTGCGGGGATGGTTCAGTCAACCAAGTGCTGCTTTGCAACATGGTAACCAGAGTTTATACCTAGCATTCATGTAAAAAAGCAAGGCATGGTATCACAGGAATGCAGAGAGGCAAATCCCTGGAGCATGCTGGCTAGTCAGCCTATCCTAGTCGATGACACCCACTTATCCTAATTAGATACCCTGTCTCAAAAACAAGTTTAAAGGACTCGTGAAGAATAATACCAAAAGGTGACTTCTAGACTACACACATGTATGCATGCACAGTCACACACACACACACACACACACACACACACACACGTATAATGTGCTCCTACATTTACCTAAGTGTAAGAAGAAAACTATGTTTTGCTCTTCAGCTTGCTTGATCTCTAGAATCCCAGGTCTTTTCAGAACCCAGACTACATTTTCTGTTTTGTTATGCTTTTCATTTATATATAACAAATAGCAATGATCATTTTTATGTGTCAGCTGCCCTGGGCCTAACGAGAGGTAGTCAGTCAAATGATGATTTATGTGGTACTGTGAAAAAGATATTTTGTAGATCTGATTACTATTGCAAAAAAAAAAAAATCAGAGTTCATGCATAGACTATCTTGCATAATCTAGTAGATCTGTCCCCATGGATAGAAAGGTTTTAATTTTAGTACTGAAGACAGTGTTCCTAACACAGTATCAGGTCCTAATGGTTTTCAACCTGCTGCTCCTGAACGCTGGGTGTACTGACTATGGACTTGCCAGGTATGGGTTCTACAATTGCACAAACAAATCTATTAATGAAATTAACAACATATACTATATATGTGCATTATACATATTGAATACATATGAAAAATCTGGCATAGAAATTAGTGAAGAATGTTTTCTAATTTTCTTTACTGAATTGTTGGCTACCTGAATCACTCACCTCTTTTATCATTAAAAACTATATCTTTTAATTTGAAGTGTTGCGATATTATTTTAAAATTTTGTTTTCGAACACGTTTAAGTGCATTATATTGAAAAAGGAGCCCCTATGACTTAGGAATCGAGTGTCTATTTTATCCTTCTTAGAAAATCTACTTCATTGTCTTTTATGAGTAAAGAAGACAGACTTCCTTTGTTACAGAAATATACAAAAAAAAATCTACTGAAAAATAACACTTGAAGGAGAGTCTGCACAGTTTTATAATCTGTTTCCAGCTGCTGCAGAAGAACCTGGTTAAGTCTCCCCAGACCATTACGATTTCCTTGTTTTAAATCTCTAGTGCTGTAAATAATGAAAGAGCAATATCCTCCGAGCATTGTATTGACTGTGGTATCTCTTTGAAGTAAGACTTGGCATATGAGTTACTCAGATCTTGTTCTTCCACTAATTAAAATCCCCATGTACTTTTTGATGAGGTGAGGATGTCCAAAATTTTGCTAGTGATAATACACTTATTTGACTTTGTAACTGATCAAACCGTGTCCCAGTAGTTAAGGCAAGAGCAACATCATCACTACAAACAAATGTTTCTCTTTTATGACTGAGATAAGAATAAAACCAGATCATGTTCTCAAATAGTGACACAGTGACAGTTTCTAAATGCTCCCATTGTCATCTTAGTTTCACCTTCATGGTATTTAAGTCCACATAAGACTTTACCTATAGCCATGAATGAAAGAACTAACAAAAGCAACTAGTGTTGTATAATCACATCTTTGATAAGGCAACAATTCACAAATCCAATGGATGCAGACTGCAGCTCACAGTCAAGTAACCGCAGCGAGACAGGTGTGCTGCAGATTCCTCTGATGCGGAAATGCACTCTAGTACACTCAGACCAGACTCCAAAGGCTGTTTATTGGAAATGTTCTGGGATAGCAAAACATTTAGGTAAACAAGGTTTTGTGTAATCATGGGGGTTGCCGAGTAATTGATTCATGTCTCCATGTGGATTGGACCTGGTTTTAAGCAGAAGATTTAGAATCTATGGAGTTTTAGATACATAAACAGATGAGTCCCACATTTCATTAGCAACATTAATGTGCACAGCGTTTGCATTTTAAGCACATCAAAGTAAATTATCTGGAATCCTTTCGTTAGCCCCAGAGATGGGGAAAATTTAAAACATAAACATTCACTTGTTTGAATAAATAGTGTTCTTCAAATATAATTGGTATTGGGACTAAATATTAGTCACAGTGACAGAAGGGATTTCTAGGATGTGGGAGAATGAGCAATACTGCTGTTTCCCCTTATTCTTGCCTTATTCTTCAGATGTTAACAACAGCTCTACAGTTCTTTGTGTAGGGTTGAGGCCTCATTTTTTTTTGGCTTCCTCTATCTACTTTAGCATCTTTGTTGTTGTGGTCCTTGCTCAGCTCATCTTTCTGTAGCCACTTGGCCAAACTTTACTGGGGTTGCCTATGAAATCCCAGGAGACACAGTTTTTACAGCCAAAGCACTGATCCTCTTGTTCTTAAAATTTTTTCTGACATCACTTCTGGAATAATCTCTAAGGCTTAGATCTATGCTTTGGACTGAACTTGAACCTTTTAATTTTGATTGGTTAAAAAGATAGGCAACAAAATAATGCTGAGAATTGGAGAAACAGTCTTCACCATGAATGAGCATATGAACTGGTTATCCAACACTAAATGCTTAGCTCTGAGAACATACAAGGAGGTAACAAGGCTAAGCAGGTTTAATTTATGTATCAAGGAAATATATACATATATGGTCATGTTATATACGAATGTAACAACAATTAGTGAAAAAAAATCATGAATTTGAAAGAGAACTAGGAAGATTTGGAGTGGGGGTCAGAGTTGGGGAAAGGGAAAGAAGGAAAGGGGAAATTATATAATTATAACCTAAAAGTATTTTATTTAAAATAAATAAAAAGTTTGACTCAAAAATTGTTATGTACAGAAATTAAATATTATGTAGAATAATGCACTTTACATCAGTTTCCCCCTGGATTTGTTGTTTGTTGCTATGAGTTTCTATTGAGAAGAGGAACAAAGAACTGTCCTAGTCTTGTGTACCACATCTCTATTTGCTTCATCAGACTACTTGCTTTCAATGTTCTGGAACAGTGAATTGAGTAGGTTTTGCTCAGCTCAGTAGTTCCTTCTTTTGCTTCCACCTCAAGATCCGATTTCTGCCTCATGCCCCCACTGTCAAAGTACCACCCATTATTTCTCTGGAATTCAAAATTGCAACTCCTTTTCTCAATTTTATTCCAAATTTAACAGAGTTCATTACCTCTGTTTTTAACATCTTGCCCTTCCATTGATTTACTTCCCTCTAGCTCATGGAAACGTATTTACTCACAATCTTTTCTCATGTCATTGGCATATTTTTTTGAAACATGCTTTGGTAGCCCAGAGGACTGGATGTTTTTAACCTCTCATTTGTTATATGGGATTCCCTTCAGATGGTTCACTTTTACAGGAAACTATTACAGCAATAGAGAGGAGACAGAGATAGCTCTTCTGTCTTCATGTCCTTGGTGATTCTGTTCTTGCTGCTCTTGCTACGAGATGAACTACTTTTTGAGCTGTACTGCTTCCAATTTATTTCCCCTTCCCTTGCAGTGTCTGAGTATTTTATTGTTCCTGTGCTTCTGATTTCCATTTAGGTTGCAGAAGACTGTCTTGCAAAGACAAAGGTGGCTTTGCTTAGCACATGAGCACAGGTTTGCAGCTTTGTTTTGTGTTTTGAGTATTGGCACACCAAAGCCTGGTTCACATCTCCCGTCTTGTTATGAATCTCTCATCCTCATAGTACATTAGATCCAGGCTTTGATGACTTGGAGGGATATTTTGTTGCATTACTTCCTGCCACTGAGCTGCTGGTACCATATTGCTCCTATAGATGCCTTTACCTGTAGCAACAAATACTTTTGCATGTTGTGTATAGTTTGAGTTTATTGTAACTTTACTGGTCAACTGTTTGGCTTCTTAGATTTCCATGGGAGAGTCCAGATAACTTCAAAGTATAGTAGAGTACTCCACCGCAACTGTCTCTCATGCATAAGTCTTTAACTGACTCAAACTTCTCATGAAAAGTTCTTTTAAGCACACACACACACACACACACACACACACACACACACACACACTAAACAGCATTGAACAATTGCCTAAAGTAGCTGAATGTTGAGAGGGATTAGAAACTCACGAGCCTATTCTAACAAATTATAAGCAATTTTCTGTGATTTTCAGTGCATTTACAACATTGAGAAAATAGACTTTTGGAAAATACTTCCAGATATAAAAAAAAAAAAAAAGAAATGACATGACAGTAAAGCAAAAGGCCACAATGTACAGGCCCAATATTTTCTATTTTACTAGAGCTCACATTTCTAGGTAAGCCACAAATCACACAACCACCTGATATAACACAACCAGGTTCAGGAAATTTAAATTTTCATTTGAGCTATTCCTCAGGAGATATATTTTTAATTGAGTTAAATCAAATTAATTATCCACTTTTAAGAAGAAAAGAAACATCATGCCCTTTAGAAGAGTCAACAAAATCCAGTGTATAAAAAATAGTATCAAATGTTCAGTATAGTATTGAAGGTTATTAGCACCACCAAGAGAAATAAAACAAAAGCTTCACCCTCAAGTGATAGGATTTTGAAGAATTTGAAGGAGAATTCTAAGGCAGATTGCTAAAATTTCTTTAAGACCACGAGGGAGATGTTGATCATATATGAGAAGATTAAAAAAAAAACCCACCTCAAAATAGAAAGGTTCAGTGTAACGACAGCAAAACATAAATCAACTGAGTAAACTTTGTAGATATAAACCTTAGGCTGATTTAACAAAAGAGGGCAGACATTCCTTCTGAGTTCAACATTTTAATTATATGTTTGACAATTTCTACATGTATATAATATATTTTTGGCAATATTATCCCCCATTCCTTCCCATACGTAGGTCCTCTCAGGTTCACCACTCATCTCTCTATACCGCTCAACTTCATGGCCTCTTGGGAAAAAAACAAAACCCTGACTCTAATCTGCAGTGCCCATATATTCATAGGCATGGGGCTAACCACTGGAGTGTGGTCCACCTAGCAGAGGGTCACAGCTTTAAAGGAAATTGAATCTCACTTCCCCATCAACTGCAGCTAGCTCCTAGGTTAGTGGTGGAGCTCATGACTTCTTCTTGCTAGCATGTCGGCTGCCTTGGTCATATGCACACAGCCACCACTTCTGTGAGTTCACGCATGCAGCTGACTTACCATTTCCATTTTGTTGACACTATGTTATTCAGTTATCCAGACTTGAACATTTATTCTCTTCTATTATTAAGGATTTAAAATTCTTAAGTAAGTTATTATCTCATATGGTTTTGGTTTCCTTGGTTTAGGAGACTACACTGCAAGAGATAAATATTAAGATACTGCTTGTAGATAAATCCCAAAACTTTCTAACACATGTCAGAAGCTCTAAGTCCTCCAATAAAGTTCCATCATTATTTTCTCCCACCCCATCCTTGTTCTCTTCTACTTTCTTTTTAAATTTATTTTATTTATTTTTTACCTTTTAATTAGATATTTTCTTTATTTACATTTCAAATGGTATCCCGTTTCCTGGTTTCCCCTCTGCAAAACCCCTCTCCCATTCCCACTCCCCCTGCTAACCAACCAACCCACTCTCACTGTCCTGACTTGACATTCCCCTACACTGGGGCATTGAGCCTTCATAGGACAAAGTACCTATCCTCCCATTGATGTCCAACAAGGCCATCCTCGGCTACATATGAAGGTGTTTCCATGGGTCCCTTCATGTGTATGTACTCTTTGATTGATGGTTTAGTCCCTGGGAGCTCTGGGGGTATTGATTGATTCATATTGTTGTTCCTCCTATGGGGCTGCAAGCTCCTTCAGCTTCTTGGGAGCCTTCCTTTAGCTCCTCTATTGGGGACCCTGTGTACAGTCCAATGGTTGGCTGAGAGCATCCACCTCTGTATTTGTCAGACACTGGCAGAGCCTCTCAGGAGACAGCTATACCAGTCTCCTGCCAGCAAGCACTTGTTGGCATTCACAATAGTTTCTGGGTTTGTTTACTGTATGTGGGATGGATCCCCAGGAGGGGCAGTCTCTGGATGGCCTTGCTTCCAACTCTGCTCCACACTTTGTCTCTGTATCTCCTCCCATGGGTATTTTATCTTCCCTTCTAAAAAGGACCAAAGTATCTACATGTTGGTCTTCCTTCTTCTTGAGCTTCATGTGTTCTGTGTATCTTGGGTATTCCTAGCTTCTGGGATAATATCCACTTATCAGCAAGTGCATACTCTGTCCAATGTTCTGAGAAACCGCCTACTGATTTTTCAGAGTGGTTGTCTCAGCTTGCAGTCCCACCAGCAATGTGGGAGTATTCCTCTTTCTCCATATCCTCACCAGTACCTGCTGTCACTTGAATTTTTGATCTTAGCCATTCTGCTTGGTGTGAGGTAGAATATCAAGGTTGTTTTAGTTTGCATTTCCCTAATGACTAAGTTTGTTGAACAATTCTTTAGGTGCTTCTTAGCCATTCAGTATTCCTTAGTTGAAAATTCTTTGTTTAGTTCTGTACCCCATTTTTAATAATGTTATTTGGTTCTCTGGAGTCTAACATCTTGAGTTCTTTGTATAAATTAGATATTAGACCTCTATCGGAAGTAGGATTGGTAAAGCTCCTTTCCCAATCTGTTGGTTGCCATATTGTCCTAATGACAGTACCTTTTGTCTTACAGATGATTTATAATTTTATGAGTTCCCATTTGTAGATTCTTTATCTTAGAGAATAATCTATTGGTGTCCTGTTCAGGAAATATTCCTATATGCCCATATGTTCAAGGCTTTTCTCCACTTTATTTTCTATTAGATTCAGTGTACCTGGTTTTATGTGGAGGTTCTTGATCCATTTGGACTTGAGCTTTGTATAGGGAGATAAGAATGGATCAACTTGCATCTTCTACATGTTAATCGCTAGTTGAACCAGTACCATTTTTTTTTTTTTTTTGAAAATGCAGTCTTTTTCCCACTGAATGGTTTTAGCTTCTTTGTCAAAGATCAAAAGACCATAGCTGTATGGGTTCATTTCTGGGTCTTCAGTGCTATTCCATTTATCTTCCTGCCTGTCACTAAACCAATACTATCGCTCTGTAGCACAGATTGAGGTCAGGGATGGTGATTCTTCCAAATATTCTTTTATTATCGAGGTTAGTTTTCACTATCCTGAGATTTTTGTTATTCCAGATGAATTTGAAAATTGCTCTTTCTAACTCTATGAAGAATTGAGTTGGAATTTTGAAGGGGATTGCATTGAATCTGTAGATTGCTTTCGGTAAGATGGCCATTTTAATATATTAATCCTGCCAATCCATGAGCATGGGGATTCTTTCTATCTTCTGAGATCTTCGACTTCTTTCTTCAGAGACTTGAAGTTCTTGTCATACAGATCTTTCACTTGCTTAGAGTCACACAAAGTTATTTTATATTATTTGTGATTATTGTGAAAGGTGTTGTTTCCCTAATGTCTTTCTCAGCCTGTTTATCCTTTGAATAGAGGAAGGCCACTGATTTGTTTGAGTTAATTTTATATCCAACCACTTTGGGAGGTTGTTTATCAGGTTTAGGCATTCTCTGGTGGACTTTTTGTGTCACTGAAGTATGCTATCATATCATCTGCAAATAGTGGTATATTGACGTTTTCCTTTCCAATTTGTATCCCTTTGGCCACCTTTTGTTGTATAATTGCTCTGGATTAGTCTTTGATTGCTATATTGGATAGGCAGGGAGGGAGTGGGCAGCCTTGTCTAGTTCCTCATTTTAGTGGGATTGCTTCAAGTTTCTTTCCATTTAGTTTGATGTTGGCTACTGGTTTGCTGTACATTGCTCTTACTATGTGTAGGTATGGAGCTTGAATTCCTGATCTTTCCAAGAATTTTATCATGAAGAGGTGTTGGATTTTGTCAAATGCTTTCTTTTCATCTAATGAAATGATCATGTGTTTTTTTTTCCTTTGAGTTTGTTTATATAGTGGATTATGTTGATAAATTTCAGGATATTGAACCATCCCTGCATATGTAAACAGGACCCAAGCTTTTGCTACATACAGGAAACCCACCTCAGTGACAAAGACAGGCACTCCCTCAGGGTAAAAAGCTGGAAAAAAATTCCCAAGCAAATGGTCCGAAGAAACAAGCTGGCATAGCCATTCTAATATAGAATAAAATAGACTTTCAACCTAAATTTATCAAAAAAAAAAAAAAAAGATAAGGAAGGACACTTCATACTCATTAAAGCAAATATCTACCAAGAACTCTCAATTCTGAACCTCTATGCTCCAAATGCAAGAACATCCACATTCATATACATACAAACAATTATAACAACAATAACAGACTCAGCCTAATTACATTATACATATATATATATATATATATATATATATATATATATATGCATGCACACATATACATGTATGTGTGTATGTGTGTGTAACAATTAAAACTTAAAAAGAGGCTATCAAGTTGGGGGAGTGAGGTAACCTGAGGAGTTCAAGGGAGAGTAGTTGAGATGAACTGTTGGAGGGAAAGAGAAGAAGGATATGATGTAATTCTATTTCAATTAAAATATTACAAATATAAAATAAATCTTTAACAAGCTATATTCTAAATGGACTGCAAAATAGAAGACAGAGAGAATATTTAAACATGCAAGAAAGAATAGGCTAGCACACATACGGGAGTTCTAAAAAGACTAGTAACAGCTTTCTCCACTGACACCTTAGAGTTTAGAGGAGTAGGGCACATACAACATTCTAAGAAAATGAGTAAACTATGCCTGTTAGTATTTTGCCAAAAGCATGTAACTAAGAAGTAAAGGAGCGATACATTTAATCAGAAGCCAAGGGAGTTTATTAGCACTCTGTAGTATAAATAGGACCTCATAAAACTGAAAAACCTTCTGTAATGCAAAGGACATTATCAATAGCACAAAACAGGGACCTAAAGAATAGTAAGGTGTTTTCAGTAAGTCTACGTCTGACAGAGGGCATATCTCCTCCAAAATATGAAGAAGCCCAGAAACCAGACTACAAACCAAATAATCCAATAAAAATGGAGCACAGACCTAAACAGAGAATTCTCTACTGAGGAAACTCAAGTGGCTCTGAAACACTTGAAATGTTCCACATCCTTAGCCCTTAGCCATCAGAGAAATTCAAATCAAAACTACAGTGAGAGAGAAAACTGGGATTGGTTGGTAGCAGGGAACCTCTGGAACAATCTAGAAAACTAGGGCAATGGAAACTTCCAGCAATCTATGAGGGTGACCTTAGCTAAGACCCCAACCATGAGGCATAAAGAACCTCTCTAACCAGAAATGACAGCTAATTGAGGGATGGTGACATCAACCTAGTCACAAAACCATAGACCCACAATTTGTCCTGTCTACAAGACATGGAGGGATTAAGATGGGACAGAAATTGAGGGTTTAGCCAATCAATGATGGGCCCAGCTTGAGATCCAGGCCATGAAGAAGAGCTCACTCCTGATATTATTAATGATATTCTGCTATACTTGCAAACAGGAGCCTAGCAAAATAGTTCTCTGAGAGGCTTCACCCAAACTGATGCAGACAGCTGGAAGAGGGGCAGGTTAGGATTGAAAGAGCCACAGAGTTCAAAGTCACCAAAGAAAACCTATGGAATTAACTAACCTGGACCTAAAGGGCTCATAGAGACTGAACGACCAACCAGAGAGCATGCATGGGATGGACTTAGTCCCTTTACATATACATAACAGATGTGCATCCTGGACTGCGTGTGGGAACCCTAAGAGCAGCTGCAGGGGCTATTTCTGACTCTGTTGCCTTTCTCCTAACTGGAATGCCTTGTCTTGGCTCATAGGAGAAGACGCACCAAGTCCTACTACAACTTGATATGCGAAGGATGGTTGACATCCACTGGAAGTGTCCCTTTTCTGAGAATAAAGGGAGGGGAGAGATTGGAGCAAGGAGTGAGTGAGGGACTGTGAGGAGAAGACAGAGGCGAAGCTGTGATCAAGATATCAAGTAAACTGATTAATTAGCTAATGAAAAAAACAAAACAAAAATCCACTTTGATATTCAATTATATCAGTCAGAAAGACGAAGTTCAAAATCAGAAGTGACAGCTCAAGCTTGTGAGGATGTGGAACAAGGGGAACACTCCTCCAATCCTGATGGGAGTGCAAACTGTACAGTCACTATGAGAATCAATATGGCAGTTATTCAGAAAATTTGATTCGATCTACTTAAGACCCAGATATACAATTTTGGGGCATATACCATAAAGATGCCTCATCATACCACAACGACAGTTGCTCATTCAATGGCACAGCTATATTCATAGAAATTTTAATTATAATAGCCAGAAACTGGAAACAACCTAGATGTCCCTCGACAGAAGAATGATTAAAGAAAATGTACTAAGTTAAATCATGGAGTATTTTTCAGCTGTTAAAAACGATGACATCAAAATTTTAGGCAAATGGATTGAAATAGAAAAGATTACTCTGAGAGAGGGAACCTGAATTCAGTAAAACAAACATGCTATGTGCTCGCTTTTAAGCAGGTATTAGCTGTTAAGTAAAGAATAACCATGCTACAATCCACAGACCCAACGAGGCTAAATTACAAAGAGGGCTCCGGGAGGACTCATAGATCTTACTGGAAAGGGGAAATGGAATGTATTTAGAAGATGAACTGGAGGGCAGGTGGAGATGGAAACAGGAGGGATCAAGAGAATGTAGATGCGAAGATAGAGATAGATAGATAGATAGATAGATAGATAGATAGATAGATAGATAGATGATAGATGATAGATGGATAGATAGATAGATAGATAGATAGATAGATAGATAGATAGATAGATGATAGATGATAGATAGATGATAGATATTACAGGGAAGATGACTGGAATTGCTTTGCATTTGATGACAATATGGAAACCTAGTGCAGTGAAAATTGTCTGAAATCTACAACCTGACAATACTGAAGATTCCTAGTAATGGGGGATATGGAATCTGAACCAGTCATCTTCTGTAACCAGGAAAGACATTCAATGGTGGGATTGGGACACCAAGCCAGCCACAAAACCTTCAACACATGACTGTCTTGCCTTTAAGTCTTGCTGGTGTAATGGTGGCTTAGAGCTTGTGGGAGTGGCCAACCAATAGCTGATCTAACTTGAGTTTCAAACCACCACAAGAGGCAGTCTGTGCCTAGCACTGCCTGGATGGTCAGGAAAGGAAGCTGGATAGGCCAGAGACCTAGAGTAGAACGACAACAATAAACGGTCAATGAAATGATTCCTAATTATATTCTGCTATACTCATCGGCTCGGTGCCTAGCCCAATTGTCATCAGAGAGGTTTTCTCTTACAAGCTATGTGAATAGATGCAAATACTCCCAGTAAAACATTAAACAGAGCTCAGGGAACTGCAAGGGAGATGGGGAGGAGAGTACAGAGAAGACAGATGGAGTTGGGACACCAGCAGAATATGGTGCACAGGATCAACTAAACAAGGTTCATAGGAGCTCACAGAGACCCGCTCTTTTGTCAATGGAAAGGAGCAGTGGAACTGAGGTCAAGTGCTGGTGACTGCAGGACTGGAAGGAGTGGAAGAGGGAGAGGCTCTGGTTTTAATGGATTGTGTGAGAAGAATTGAAAATAAAAAAAAGAAATAAAGAAAAGCCTGAAAACACTGTTTGAAACAAAAAATACTAAGCACAAGAGTCCAAAACTGGAGAGGTTATTCACCAATCTCCCTAGGTCTATAATTTATCTATAATTGTTGGTGCATACTCTTTTGACCTGCGTCATTGTTCTTTCTTGAATACTTCCAAATTAGTCATGCAAATTAAAGTCTGTGGAAGGATTTTTGTATAAATTTAGAAGTTTTTTAATGCATTGGTAAGACTTTTATTTATTGTAAATTATTTTTAAATCTTAACCTCAGAAATGTGAAGGATAGAGTTTAGCAAGTAATCACTCTTTTAAAATGTTTTGCTAGCTTCTAAAATTATCCAATAGACCATGTATATGATGACCTCTGACCATATCCATCTTGTTGCCTGCTGGATCCCTTCCTCTTCCAAAATAATCTCCCTTCTTCTTTTATGTCCTTAAAAATATCTGTACATACATATTCAATCAATTAAACAATCAATTAATCAATAAATGATAGCTGATTGTGCTCTTCCCTGGGGAAGATTATTTCTCCCACTCTTAGCAGGCTTGTTGCTTTTAATGTAGGGATGATGCATTGGAGCATGGAATACCAAATAATCAGATGTGCAGATGTGTACAAATGTAACATACAAATTGAGTAGGCTGTATTTAGGCATATATGTATTTCTCAATATGTGTGTGTGCCTGTGTGTGCCTGTGTGTGTTTAGTAGTATACATATGTATATATGCACATGCATATGTACACACGTACATACACATGGGTGTACACATACTTACAAATACACATACACACACACACACGCATAATGATAATTAATGAAAAAAGGGGCCATGGATTTGAAAGAGAGTAGGAATGGTAAATGAGAGGGTTTGGAAGGAGGAAAGGGAAGGGGAAAAATTATTTTTAAAAAAAGTAACAAGAAGGGCTCTAATTAAAAGAAAAGGATCTGATTATTAATATAAAACATTGAATACATAATTTTCAGATAATAAGCGCACTATCCATATTTAATAGTGGTAAAATCACCTACTTAGTATGAACTATAAAACAATATTCTTTTTTCCCACTTTTTATTAGGTATTTACTTCATTTACATTTTAAATGCTATCCCCAAAGTTTCTTATACCCTCTCCCTCCCTGCTCCCCTACCCACCCACTCCCCCTTCTTGGCCCTGGTGTTCCCCTGTACTGGGGCATATAAAGTTTGCAAGACCAAGGGGCCTCTCTTCCCAATGATGGCTGACTAGACC
>NC_034591.1:36811534-36836369 GCF_900095145.1 Mus pahari | reverse complement strand
TGTGTAGCCCTGGCTGTCCTGGAACTCACTTTGTAGACCAGGCTGTCCTCAAACTCAGAAATCCGCCTGCCTCTGCCTCCCGAGTGCTGGGATTAAATGAGTGCACCACCACGCCCAGCTCTATAGTTATTTTCAAGCAAATGAAAACATGATGGGCAAAGCTGAAATAGAAAACTATAAGAAAAAATAGACTAGAATCCCTACAAAATCATGGTAGAGAGAATCCACCTCTATCACACAAGAAGCCTCAGAAAACATCAAAGTCCACAGAGAAAAGTTGCAATTTTCCTCTTGGTTGGAAAAAAAGACCTGCCCTGTCTTGTGACTTTTTTCATCTCCTTATTCATTGGAACTTTCACGCATGTGTGTAATAAATTTTAGTCACATCTCCCCCATTGTCTTCCCTTAGGGCTTCCACACAAAGAAAACCCTTATTCCCAATAAGCCTCCGTCCTACTCTCATGTCTTTTCTTTCCTTCTGTGATCCACTTCATTGAACTCTTGCAACTCCTATGCATCAGAGGTATATGACCAGAGTACTTTGGAAAGAAAAAGACATCTCTCTTCCCATGTGTGTATATGTATATTCCCAGTGTGTAACAAAGAGCTGTCAAAACAAAGACTTGAGAAGTATTACATATCAGCTGACTTGTTAAAAAATGTCCTTGTTCTTTATGTATGGTTATATTCTTTCCATCAAAATAAAAACATCACATTACCCCTTCCTTCCAGAAAAGGATAGAAAACAAAGATTAGAAAATAAATCATTCTTGCTTTAATAAAAACATGAAGTGTTGCTGGAGGGATGGGTCAGTGGTTAAGATAATGTTCTGTTCTTATGGATGACCTGAGTCTTTTTTTTCCCACCACCTACATCAGGTGAATTGAAAACTCCTGTAATTTCAGCTCCTGGTGACCCAAAGCCAGTCTTCTGATTTCTACCGGCACCTGCATGTTCATGAAACACAATTACAGCCCACACAGAGAGGGAGTGTGGGAGGAGGGAGAAATATAGACTATCGCCAGCTAGTAGACAAATTAGACATCAATTTTGCAAAGTTCTGTAAGTGTAAATTTCCAAATTTGCTTTTCAAACTCAGTGCAGGCCAGTTCTTAGAGTACCTCCAGTAGGTTCAAAACAGCCTAGTTAAGAATCATACCCTGCTTAATTCAAAAGCCATAGCTTACACTGAACCTGGCTGGCTGAAAGGTCAGGGTGTGTACTTCAAATCTTTTCAGAAAGTTGACTGTTCTTATGTCTGCCATCGTGTTTACTTGAAAAGCCATTTGACATAGGGTCTCTAAAGAGCAGAACAGAGTATTTCCCAGCAAAAATATTAAGAGAACAGTTTCAAGAAATGACCACTTTCAATCTGTAGTTCTCTGAGGGCGTCGGCTCACCTACACCATTGATCTTTCTGTTTGAAGTGCTCATTTACCATCCTGACACAGTCTAGGGCCGCACTGCATGACGCTGATGATACTTTTGTCAATGTGAAGAATGTGGTGCCATTGTTAGTGAAACTGTACAAGAAACAGAGACCTTAATATGTACCATCTGTTTTACAAGAAAGCTCGGCGTGGTAATGCATTCGCAATACCAGAAGCAATTTCTCTAAGACATGAAATGAACATATGTTGTCTAAGAGCCTTCAGGCTGACATTGAAAAAGAGAAAAGATAGGACTTCAAGGCAAATACTGTCCCAGTAGTAAGACTGCCAGATCCAATATGGCTCAGCCTACTGACAAGTCTCTGGTGAACAACTTCATATAAAGATTTTCACATTGTTATTGCTGTACAGATCTCTGGCCCATCCTTTCAGTGAGGGTAAAGTAGTGCAAAGTACCTTCTTTGTCACTTGGGGTGCTCTTCCTTTTGAGAGCAACACATGTCAGAAAATGTCATACCTTATGCTAAAATGCTTGAACTTTTGTTTTCTAAGGCAGAGTCAACTTGAAATGGCAGCTTTGAATGAGTGAGCAGGGTATTTTTAAGATAGACCTGGAAATATGGTCCTGAACACGATACAAAAAATATACCAAGCTATTTAACATTGATGCAACTATAAATTTTATTAATCATAATTTTTATAGTTATCCTATAGATGCATATATATATATATATATATATATATATATATATGGCAATGTATACTGAATATGAGTAAGAGTTTTGGTACCATATTCTAGATACACTGTAATATAGAATTATAAATATTTTATAATATGTATTTTAAATATATACATATAGCTGTTTGTTGCATTATCTCTATGATAAATATCTATAAATGTGCTACATAAGTGAGCATTATGATAAATTATAAACACCGAATGATGGCTCATTAAAATCATGGAAATGAAGAATAGTTAACTAGCTTAACAAATGTTAGTTTGCTTACATTTCTGTTCCAAAGGTACAATATGGGTTTAAATTATGTTATGCCATAATCAGGCTTAGCTCTTCATAAACATGTCAATAAAACATAAGCCTTACATTTTAAAAACAGTTGAAAAAATACAGCAGCAGACTCAGAGCCAGGAATGCTGACTTTCAGGGTCCAGTCTCCATTTACAAGGTCCATGACCTGAGAGAAGTCTGACCCCAGGTCAGACAGTCTTCAAAGGTGCGATTACTTCATCCATGTCGAAGGGGACTGAACTAAAATTACCTTCTTTCCAAGTTTAAGAATTAAATTATAAGTACAAGTAGACAGTCACTAAACCATACTTTAAAAGGACAAGGGGTGTTTGAATTATGAAGTCAAGATAATTAATTAACTCATTGTTTTATACACTTTGTTTTAAAATTATCACGATCTGCAGGAAAACTGGATTAAACAAATTAAAGGCAAAGAACATCCCTAATTTTTTAATGTCACAGCTTTAAGAAATCACATACACTGTTCACTCTCCTTTTAAATCTTGGGAAAAAGGAAAAGTGCTAAGTTGTGATTGACCCTTTAGTTCCTTGGACACAGGGAGAAGTAAAGAAAATCCCAGAGTCCTGCTGTTCTCTTCTCAGCAATGATTTGTTGGATATCTTTTTGAACCTGTATTAGTTATCTGATGATCCCTATTGTAAACTTTTATCTTATTTTGTTTTCTTAAATCATCTTTGTCTTCTACTTCAACGTTAACTGTGCAGGGTACTCATAGGTCTGTAAATCACCCACAACTTATTTTTCTCCTGCTCTGATGCTGTTCACAGCTTCTCTCCAATGATGGCTTTAATTCTGTTTTGGCTTTCTTTGGTGTAGCTTTCTAGATCCTTAGCCCTTCATGGATTTGTCTCTCGTATACTAACTCTTGTGATGATATCTCGTACATAAGAAGTGGCTGGCTAACAAATCATTCTTTTTAAACAGTCACTGAAGAATTCTAATACAGAAATATGCAAACAGCATATAAGCTAGAGTTTATATAAACAATTTTCCATGCCCCACACTGGAATTCTAACTTTACTACACAAAAGTCTTTTTTTTTTTTTTTTTTTTTAAAGATTTTTTTTTTTTTTTTTTTTAAAGATTTATTTATTTATTATATGTAAGTACACTGTAGCTGTCTTCAGACACACCAGAAGAGGGCATCAGATTTCGTTACGGATGGTTGTGNACCACCATATGGTTGACTGGGATTTGAACTCAGGACCTTTGGAAGAGCAATCGGGTGCTCTTAACCGCTGAGCCATCTCGCCAGCCCCTACACAAAAGTCTTGATTGCCTTGAAACCCCTAATTCTACTCCATGATGACCATCACCAAACCTCTCTTCTTTATTGAATACATTCTATACACTCCAGAGCTACAGGGAGTAGTGAGTTCTCTAATATGCCTTGCATTGAGAGCTTTATTCAAACCATTACCTGGTCTCTCACACTGTCAACACTAGATAGAAGATCAACAAGAACACTTCTCTTTTCCATGGGTCAGAGGAAAACCACTGATGAAATTCACTTCCAGCCACATGGAGTTCAAAGGCACTGGCTTGAGTGGTGTGTGTGTTTATTCAGGAACATGTGGATCTGATGAGTGGAAGGAGATTGTTGCAGCATGGCTCAGATGCAAGTGCTTGAGTATAATTGATTTTTAATAGGTTGGCTACCTGCCACCAGATGTTCCTCAATTAGGCATGCCTTAAAAGCCAGCACAGGTGCTTCTTTCCTGCTGGCTATCCAGTGATGGAAGTTTTGTTATACGGTGTCATTCATATTAGTACAGAAAGCTCTCCATCACTCATGACCTGGGTCTAGAACTGTTAATATCACCCCTTTTGACTTCTTGAAATATTTCAATCTAGACAACATATGTCATGTGCATCCTATTTGTCATGATGTTTCATGCCCTAAACAAAGTAAACGTGGAAAGGTTCTGGTCCAGTAGCAGGGATGGCCTTGTTAAAGTCACACACAAAGGAATCCTGCAAGACCTAAAAGGGACTTTTAAGATGTGTTTAGTCTAATAATTCTTTTTTTGTTTGTTTGTTTTGGTGTGGTTTTTTTTGTTTTTTGCTTGTTTGTTTTTGTTTTTGTTTGTTTTTTGAGACAGGGTTTCTCTGTGTAGCCCTGGCTGTCCTGGAACTCACTCTGTAGACCAGGCTGGCCTCAAACTCAGACATCCGCCTGCCTCTGCCTCCCAAGCACTGGGATTAAAGGCGTGCACCACCACGCCCGGCTAGTCTAATAATTCTTACTAGTTTCTGTGTGTTGCTTTTTGTCCCTACTTCTGCATCAGTTTTCAAAGCAGCAATCCAATGACATTCCTTCACTCTTCCTTGTTTTCTGTCTCTTTGCCTTTCTGTTTCTCTCTCCCCATCTTTGTCTCATCTTCTGTCTCTGTCTCTTTCTCTCCCTGTCTTTGTCTCAGTCTGTCTTTCTCTGTGTAGGTCTGTATCTGTCTGTCTCTCTCTGTCTGTTTTCTCCTGTCTGTCTGTCTCTGTCTCTGACTTTGTCTGTCACTGTCTCTCTCTATCTCTGTCCCCCTGTCTCTGCTCATCTCTTCCTTTCTCTGTCTCTCACCTTCTCCCTCTTTTCCTCTTTCTCCTTCTTTTCTTCCCTGGAGCTGCTACATTTCCTAATCAGATGGGTAAAGTTCATATCCAAAGACGACCCCTTTTTCCTTTAATTAATGTCCTCCATACAAAAAATTTGATTAAATGACTTCATGTTTTGTTGTAAAGGAACTTACAATCACTGTTAGGCTAAAAGCAAACAACTTACCCTAGAATATTTTGTCTGGTAATTTAATTTTATAAATGGAGAATAAAATCCTTCTGTGAAGGTAAATTCTCTGTCATTTATATCATGTTTTTATGAAAATGAAGTTCTCTAATTATATAAAATTTTAGTACTTACAGCGTGCATTTTTTGACAAGGATGTCCTGATTTTGACCAGTACTAGTCAATCCTATATCCCTATCTATCCTTGTCTCTGTGATTGATGAAAAATTTGCCCTCTAGTGGCTACAGATACCAATCTATAATCTTTTTAAAAATGTGGATATTGAAAAGTAGTTTTCAGTTTCACAAAAGTTGATAGTTATAAAGGATTTTTTTAACTCTTAAAAACAATAACAAATTACAATAGCCCTATTTTTATGGCATGTATTTTCATATTGCCAAGAATATTATTTAATGAACTGTTTAGTGATTTTGCAAATTTAAATGTCTTCTTATAGAAATTTCATACTAATCTTCCCGTCACTATCCAGACTCTCCTGTCTTAGTAGTTTATGACAGTTTCTAGTAACTAAATCATTGATGCTTTGCCAGCTAGGCAAATACTAAATCTCAGTCATGTGGTATGTAATAGTCAAACTTAATTTTTATGTATATTTTCATTTAATGTCTTTATTACATAGGGGTGTGTGTCTGAGTGTCTCTGTCTATGCAGGTGCATCCAGGAACCCACAGAGGTCAGAAGCCATCACAGGATCCCCGGGAGCTTGAGTTCAGGCAATCATGAGTCACTCAGTGTGAGGGTTTCAATTCAAACTATTCTGCAAGGGCAGCAAGCTTGCAATCACCATGGCATCGTCTCTGCCTCTGACACAGTACAGTTTTGTATGTGCTGCTGACTCTTGAAGCCAAAGCCCTGTGGACTTAGCAAGCATTCTCCCACTAAGCCACATTCCCTAGTCATCTATGCAACTTTTGTTTTGAAAATATAACTACTTGCATTTTGTAAAATAATGATTTCCTTAGGTTTTCTCCTTTTTCTTTTATGTATCTATTACTAATTTGATAGGTACAACATTCTCCCTGATCCATACATCCTTTCTATGTTTGTTTGAACGCTGCTTAGCTTGTAAGTCGTTTGTTAGATTTTTTCTGTGGAACAGTATTATAACACTTGGTTTTCAGACCATCGTGTCTCTTCAGGAAGAGAGCTTAGCTGTGCTGTCCCTCGTGGTTGTTTCTGGAATAATGTTACTATTGAGGAATTCAGCATCTAAGGTCCGGCCCTTAGAATGTAATCTTGTAGTCTTCATTAGACTCTGTTTTCTTCTGTTAGCTGCTCCTGTTTAACCCAGTGCTCTGTGATTTCCACTTGCTCCTCACTGCCATACGTCTGGGCTGACTGCAGTCATTGTGCTCTCTAGTTATTGAATCCTTTTGATGTGGAAACTCACATACTTCCTGTTCAGAATTTCATTTGAAAACTATTTAAATAGTAATTGCTTTCACATTTTTTTCATTATTCTCTATTTCTGAAACCTGCCATAGTTGTTAAAGAAGTTTTTGAACCTAATTTCTCAATAATCCACTTTGCTCTTTGCATATTATCATGTAAATAATTATACCCATTCTTTTTTTGTTTATACATGGACAGTAAATATGTACAATATTTTTATTTATTTTTACATAGAATTCCAGATTAAAATGAATACAATCATAAATATTTGGTCTAAGATGTCAATTTGAAAACAGAGGATCTCTCAGTAGTTGATATTGTGAAGGAGGTTATAAAGCTATCAATATGATTATGAAAGGGAAACTTTCACATTTGATGATTCACTATTGGTTTTTACAAAATTCTGTTAGATCATTATATTTATTTGTAAATTATCTGGCAATGTTGCTTTTTAACTTCTTTTTGGAGGAGGAGGATAAAGTCTGGTAGTCCAGCCTGGCCTTGGGCGGAGTTCTGGTCTCAGCCTCGTTTTTTTCCCTTGCAGTGCGTTTGCTTATTGTAAAGGTATATACTGTTACCTCCATGTTGATGCTGGCTGCGTTCACTATAGATCATCATTCTATATTTTTGAAATAGTCTGTTCCTCTTGCTGGTCTTTCCTGGGTAAATGTATAAGAAGAATCTATCATCTGAAATAAGGAAGGGATTGACAGATTATAGGAAGAGTCTGTCAAGTAGAGCTTTGTAAACAAACAGGCTTATTGGTCTGCTTACAAGAGCTTGAGTGAACATGGGCAGCTGCTCCACAGATCCTGTCTCATTCTGGACTGTTCCGCAATTGCCCCTCTCCCTCCTACTCTCTCCCTTTTAGACATTCATGATTATATGGGGCCAACCCAGACAATCCAGGACAGTATCTTTTTGTAATAATACTAATACTAATACTACTAATAATTTTTATTGTTTGAGAATTGCACATGTGTACATGTTTTGAACAAATACCCCGTATTCTCTCCACAGAGATCCCTCTTACCTCTTGTATGACGATATGTTCCTAACTTAATGTACTCTTTTTGAAAAACACAGACTCTATTTAGTGCTACCAGTATAGCCATGAAGGCAGAGCATGAGTAGCTTCTTAGAGTGCTTATTTTAAGGTTACACTATTAGCGTATTTAATTCCCCCTGTAACCTTAATTTCCCATTGCTTTACAGACTCACACATTTCTAGTCTCTGGGGACTGGGGTACAGAGACTGCTGTAATATCATTTGCCTACGTGTCATATGCTTTTGCCTATCTTTATCACAGAAGATAAAACCTACAGCTTTGAATGTTATCATCTGTGTTGAGCATTTACTAAAATAATACTGTATATTTCAATAACATGACCCTATATTTGCTTTCATAATAATGTGAATAACTCAAGAATTCTCCCATTCAAAGGATGAGAAAACAGATCTATGTGGGAATCAGATAAATCCAAAACCTTCTTGAAGGTTTTAAATTGTGGTCTAATCAGTAAATGTAGGAATCTGGGCGCCAGTTCCTTCTCTCCAGCTCTCTCTCTCTCTCTCTCTCTCTCTCTCTCTCTCTATATATATATATATATATATATATATATATATATATATATATCCATGGGAACTTATGAGAAAGAAAAATGCAAAAACTCTTATTGGAAAAAAGTTTCCTATCTAGTTGTGAAATATGAAGAGATGGAGGTTTAAATAGCAATATATGTACAAGAGTACAGGGCACTGTGAGTGTAAAATCAACCAGACAGACAATGAATGCTAGCTTATGCAAATGAGTGGTATCAGAAGATAATCAGAAAGTGCCTAATAGTAGAGGTCGAATTAAGACTGGGTGTTAAAGTATAAGTAAGTCGGGAGCACACACATAGAATGAAGAATAGAGTGGGTGGATGGGGGAAGGCAAGAAGAATGCAGAAAATCTGACAATGGAGGGAGCACTTAGGGGGAAACGGACTTTTGTTGTTTCTGGGTAAGGTTGCTGGCAGAACTAAGACAGGAGCGATCAGTTTTGGTCCAATGTTTGCATGTGTGATTCTTGGTGGACTGAATTCTACTGCCCGATGGTCATCACGCTCACTGGATAATTTCTCCTAATCTAAGAAAAATTTAAATAATAGAAATGAGTGGGAGGCTATGATCTAATGCAAAAAGAATTGTTTTATGAAAAAGAAGATGCCAAAGCTGTGTTTGTTTAAGAAGACAGGTACTGTGACGCTGCCACACAGTCTATTTTCCGGGGAATTGTTGGTTGTCTTATGCACTGAGAAAACTAGACACATTTGATATGCACTAGGAAGAATGGAGCCTTTCAGGATTTCAAATGTGCAGCCTGGATTATCATGCTAGACAGCTCTCAGGGATCCTGGGCATAATTAGCAGGTGATCACTTCCATTTTCAGGGCACCAAAGTCCTAAGAAATACACTTTTGCAAATACACATGGAGTCATAATTAAACCCCTGTTGCCACAATAGGCTGTGCCTATTTCACATCACATACATGTGATTAATACAAAGTAATGGAAACTGTCAACAAAAGAGTCACAACTTACACTTATGGCTTTTTGCTATTCTGAGATGGTATCCGAAAACGAGCAGTTTGGAGTGAGAATTTTTCCATTAACGTTGCTGATCAGCATGTGCTGGCAATTCTCTACTGCCTTCAATTATTAGCAGTTATTATGAATTCTCCATTAACTTTAATGATTGGCATGGGCTAAGGAATGTGAGTGCTTTCTCTGGCCAGCATTTGCAGAAAATGCCCCTCCTAATTCTTCAGTCACATTTTGCTATGATTTTGTTTTTTCTTCTGTTTGCTGTTGCTTTATTTTTAATCTTAACTATTAGTCAAAGAAGATTATTTAGCATGTTTTATGAAGCCTATTCTCACTGACTTTAATTTGAAGCTAAATCAATTGGAACATACAAAACAAAGGTTTCTAAAGGGTATTTGTAATACAACATCTAAATCACAGGTTTCAGGTTAGTTAATAAACAAAATTTTGGCGCCAAACTAATTTTAAAATGTTTATGTATTAGCTACCAGACACCAAACAATAATTTGTGAGCTATGAATTGCCACAAGGAGTAGCACATTATTTAACTCTTCTTCCACAGTGTGGGAGTCAGTCAAATGTAGTTAAATACCTGTTACATTCCTTTCCTTTTTTTATGGTAAAAGCACACACAATTAACACCTTTAAGATATATAATATAGGACTCATATCAATAAGTATTGCCTTACAGTAATATATTATATCTCTAGACCGACTAATTGTGTTTAACTAATTATCGTGTGACCTGTTAATCACTGGTTTTTTTCATTATCTCTCTCTATCTGAGTGTTTTACATTTTACACATAAAACGATATCATATATAGCGTGATATTAATCCTTGACTGAATTGTGTTTCATTATATACACTTTATATAAATACAAAGCTTTCACAGTTTTGTAACCTTTCATTTATCAGTACACATCAAATCTTCCTCATCATAAATAATGTTGTTTATCACTTCCTATGTGTTTGACTAAAATCAAGTGTAAATAATTCTTTAACAACATAAAGCATAGTGATATCTTTTAAATGCTAATTTTGTTTCCTTATGGGTATATACCATATAAGCAAATATGGCATAATGACATCTCTGGGCTTTTTTTTTCCTGAAGAACCCCATAACTGCATCTCAGTACACTCACATTAATAATATAAAATAATTCTCTTTTCTTCACACCTACAGCAAGACTTTTGATTACCACCATAGTGACATCACTGAGTTGAGATTTTACTGTGATATGACTCATGATAAATTAAAATTTAGATGGGAAAGTTTACATGGATTATTTGAGTGGAAGAATTACATAACATCGGGTTAAAAAAAATCGATTTTGTTCCTTTGTATTCTGGTAGAAATAAGGGACAATTTTAAGCATAAGGCCATTTGAAAACAACTCTTAAGAAAGAACTTAGTGCGTTGTGGTTTGGAGTTAAAGTATCCCTAAAGGCTCCTGTGTCGAAGACATGGCCTCTAGCTGGTAGAGACAAACACCGAGATATGATTGGACCATGGCAGTTTTGATATCATCTGATTCATTGATGGATTCAAAATATGAATGGACTAACACTCAGGCATGTCTATTCCTTTATGATAGGTGTGCTCATGAACAAATGAACTAATGGTTGAACTATTAGTTGGAGGAAACGGGTCACAGAGAACCCGGCTTTGAAAGGTGTACTTGTGGACATGGACCTTTCCTCTTATACAATCTGTCCCAGTGGCCATCACATTAGAAGTTTTCCCTTCTACTGTACTCTTCTACCATTAAGACCTGCCTCTTCAAATGGGTGAGAGCAGTGGAGCTAGCTAGCATGCATGAAAACCACCATATCCACAAGAAAAAATACCTTGCCACATTGTTTTGCTCACGAATATGTTATGGGGATGGAACGTTAACAAATAAGATTATATCTCCCATCTTAGCTCTTGGATTCCATGATCCCTGCTTCACATCAGTTTCTCCACCGGGTCTCGATGAGTATGCCCCAACTAACAGTCAGGCATGTCTGTTCCTTTATGACAGGTGTGTTCATCTCTATGCTATAGCAATACTGTCTTGACTCATATTTTTCATGATTGCTGTTATTACTATCATTGCTAATTTGCTTTTGTGATACCTTGTTATCTAAAAGGGATAGATGGCTGAGTTTTCTGGAACTTTCTATTTCCTTTTGGACCCCAAGAGATATTTACAATCTTTGGTTCAGTTTTGCATACTTCTTCTTCTGCCCATCTGCCACTGATTATTATTGAAATGGAGTTAGGTTTTAAGTTTGAAAGTCCCAGAGAGAGAACATGAAAATATGCTCCACCAGATTTCTGTATCGTAATCTGCTCAAATCTGAACGAGAGCAAAGAAAGGTTCAGGATAGGGTCCAGGTTAACTGTAATTTTGTTGGAAAGTAAACTTCAGTGCTTAAAAATATTATTTGCAAAATGTGGAAAATATTTTTACTATATTGATTTATGTCTGTGAGCACCTTCACATGTTTTTATGCTGTCCTTCCTGATGTCTTAATGATATTTTTCCAATCTGGATCTCATCAACTTTTCTTCTACTGATTGGTAATTTCAGATTTAAACTGTAGGTTGAGCTTGTGTTACCTTACAAATGACATTTCCCTAAATTGCAGCTAAATTTAATAGATTTTTTTTTAAGTCATATGTCAGTGTGGATGGGGTTTTTATCGCATAGTAGTGTTTTCCACTTTAAAAACATTCTAAGTAAAACATTTTAAACTTTGAACTGGAGTTTGCACTCTGCCTTGTTCGATGTTTTAATCGTATGCTTACTGATCAGTCATCTCCCTCATAAACCAGCTCGTTCTGAGACAATCCAGAAAGACACTTGCAGCCATGATATAATGGCACCATTGTCAGGAGACTTGGGTTCACCTCCTTAATGCACATTTCATAAGCATCGCAGGGGCAGGGAGTTGTTAGTTTTATGTTTTCTGTTTTAAAAGAACCAGGAGGTGAAGACGATTACCTCTGGCAGCTCTGCTCCGCACGTCACTTTGTTGTCATTCTTGGAATGTCTCAGAAGGTTTTATTAGGTAAAAGCCTCTATAAATTCCAGGTGTGGGCCATATGTTCATCCCTGCATCCACAAACAGAAAGACGGTTTTATTTTGCAGTCTGACTTCCTGATGTAAGTGTAACAAATCCAGCACACTTGTTGGTACGTAGTTGTGATAATCTTTACATAGTGTGAACTTTCTTTGCAAGCTAAGTTAAAAGCCAAAGGAAAACACAGAAGTCCACTCCAATTTTTACACCATTCTTCTGTGCCAAAGAAAAGTTTTGGGAAATTTAGAAGGGAACAGTAATCCTGCTTTGTCTGTCTGAAGACAACTAAGAGATGCAATTCTCACCGTGTTAGTGTCTCATGATATGACAATGGTTTGAATTATGCTTTCGACATTATTAGTGATTATCTCAGTTTTTATTTTAGTTTTAGGAGCCAACACTATATATCCCCAGATTGATTTACAACTTATCAGACCATCTGGCATGTGAGATACCAAACCTGATGGCAGTCAAGAAAGGAACACTGTGATCAGAATATACCAGATTGAAAAAAAAAAAAATCTATGTTCAGCAACAAAAACAAAAGCCTCAAAAGGCAGAAAGACAGAGAGACAGAGAGACAGAGCGAGCAGGAGAGAGAGAGAGAGAGAGAGAGAGAGAGAGAGAGAGAGAGAGAGAGAGTCAGAGATAGAGAAAGGATGGGTAAAATGATCATCCTCAGGATCATAGCCCCAGAATTTTTATCCATCTACCTCTTCAGATGTTTGGAAAAAAGAACGAAGCAGGAAAACCAAATAAGAATCAGCTACATATGACACAGAGACTGAGGTACTCAAAGTACTCTTCTAAGTTATGTGGAGCCTCTAGGCACTCTGTCTCCATTCTGTGCTCAGAGAAATCGACTTGGGACTCTTTAATACGCTCTATGAGTTTCGGTTTGCTTGCAGAAAAGAAGGAGGATACTATTGTGTTTTTCCTTTCATCAGTTCCAGCTGAATCTGCGTTATTGATGCAACACCTTGGAAACGTAGACCTGCCCGGGAACATGGCACTGCCCTGGTGAGTCAGCAGAGAACCAGCAGCTACCGTCCTCTTCCGTTTGAACAGCACTCTTCCGTTGCAGCTTTGGAGGCTTACTTCTCTGGATTATGGTTTTAGTTTTCATAACAAGGCAAGAAAGCACGTGTTAGATATACCAAGGGACTTCAAATAGTTTGCATTTGGAGACATAGATATCGTTCAAGCTCAAAACCATTGTCCTTTTGTTAATGAAGAATTTAGAGTAAAAGCCCGGGCAGTGGTAACCCTAATGAGATCGTGTGGGTCAGCTGTCCCTAAAATGCCAGCTAAACACACAGGACTAGGCAAGTAGACACAGAAAATAGAGTCGATGTGATCATATTAGGAGGGCGAGTAAGATGGTCCAGTGACACCCCAGGCCTGTTCTTGAGGTGCTGACGTGACTTCTAGGTCCAAAGAGAGCACAAAGTTGCACAATTAATTCATCATTCCTGACCCGGTGAGGTCCCACCCATTATCTATGGCCACCACTGCCTTGTCTCTTGTCTATCCTGAGAGATGGTTCCATAGATTATCAGAACTGTGCGGTCTCCTCCTGGGAGGTGGTTAGTCCTCCTTTGGGTGATACCAGGGCTTCCCTTTTCCCCAGCTTAGTGTTCTCAGGAAACAGTTTGAATCTTTGGGGACCATTACTTCAGTACTTCAATAGCCAAAGGAAGACAGTGGCCTTCTTTCCCGACAGGGTAGCTATATTTTGAAATAAAACTATGAAGTGAATTCTGACAACTGTGTTTATTAATGGTTCTTTCTTGATGCATATATTAGGTTCTGTCTCTTACCTATAATGTATGCACAGTCAAATCTTGATTATGGGAACTAATGGAGGAAATTTGTGAGCAATGTGACAAATTATTTGAAGTGATGGAAAATTCTGAAACGGCTCATATTTGACTTAGATGACAACTTATTAGTCAGTGCAAGTACATCTGCCACCTTTGAGCTGAGAAAAAAAACCATAATAGTCCTGATTAAATAGTAAAGCTACTTTGTAAAATGTAAAGGGTTTACCCTCAGCATTTTGCCCCTTATTCATGTCCTCATTTACCAATCCAAATGTGCCATGTCATGCCCAAAACAGAAGCCAGTTTCTATCTTCTGTTTGGTGTTCTTTAGACTGAATTATCTTCCTAAATACCCAACAGATGATTACAACCAAATAATATATAGTTCATGGCAACTAAGTCATTACAAAAGTCAATTATATGGAGTAATGTTATAAACACATTCGTTTTTTAACATGAATTTCTATAGTGCTGCTGTGTGATTTTATTTCTTTCAAAATTTCTAGTGACCTAGGCTGTAGCTTTATTCTTATGTCTTTTAAATGTCACAACACACTTTCAAAAGAAAGTCCCTTATGTGTAAAAAGTTCTTTTTAACATTTTCTAAGTTGCCCATTTCTAGTATATTCTTTTTGGGAAGACTTGAATTTCCTATGAGTGTATGCAAACTCACAGAAAGTCCTAGCGGATTCAAATGCAAGACACCTAATTTCTCTCTGTTTGAAGTTGAAATGTTTTCATGTCAGCCTGCTTTCTTCTACATAAAAGTCATTGTGGTTTGTAGCAAATTTGACGCAGTGTTTCCTACTCTCGGCAAATGCAATTAATTCTTGCCCATCACTAGGGTTAGCAGGCATAATCCTGCAGTCTAATATTTACTCATTCTCCAATGTGGAATCTGCGTCCGTGTTTTCTTTGTTCCTCAAAGAACACTGGAGGCAGGTGATGTGACTTATGTCTCTTATCTTATACTTAAACGCACTAACCAATGTGACTAATAGTATTAATTAATTCAGGAATGGAGCAATACAAGTAACTTTTTGATCAATAATCTTGGCTAATAGGAATTTAAAAGAAAAAAGATATCACATAGCCATTTATAAATTTCCTATTCTTTCAAAATACAACTCTTTTTGTAAAATAAATGTAATACTTTCTCCATAGTGCGCTCGCTCTCTCTCTCTCTCTCTCTCTCTCTCTCTCTCTCTCTCTCTCTCTCTCTCTTGTGGTTTTATTATACAGCTTAAAATAATATAGCCCTGTGTGTACACCAACATTTATCGAGTCTTAAGTTTTTACTAATTAAAATAGACTTCCTTCAGCTCACTTTCAATAATATTAACAACATTCTTATTACCGACATGCACTCTGAGTAACTCAAGGCTGAACAGAGCCTGCTGTAATTGGGAAGGAAATGATTTCCATTGGCATTCCTTCCTCCCAGAGCTGGAACTGACATTTCATTATACACGGTGACATGGCCTCTCTGCTGGAAGAGAAGTAAAAGGCACTTCCTACAAATAGGCAACAGGCACCTGACCTGTTGGATCAGGTTATGTTGTGTTACATGATGTGACATGCCCCGCAATGACCCGAGGCAATGTCACTCTGTGTTACCCTGGTGGAGCTGTGTTGCTCTTTATTAAGCCACCATAGGGAAGGCCATCCACAGTGGTCACAAAGCATCATCATGCCACCTTTGCAAGAAGGAGAGAACCAGCGCCACTCTGAACATGTTTCACCACAAGTCCTTTAAGGATATCAAAACTATGCAATCCACAGGGGTCTCACGAGCCTTCATTGTCTTGAATTTGAAATTACAGTTCTAAAGTATACCAGACAAATGAGTGTTCTTTTGGCAAGGTTCATCAGACAAGGACCAAGTCATACTCTGAAACAAAAATGTGTCATCAAAATACTCCAGTTTTCTCAAAATTATCACTAAATCTCTGCAATTGGTTTACCTACATTTTACAATGTGTTTTCATAATTATTCTTTCTCATAACCAAAAGCCGTCTTTTAAAATTATGCATCATATAAATTAGAAGCACCAATTAAAAGGTGTGATTAAAAAGTCTGCTTTAGCCTTACCCTTGGGGAGATATTATTTTTTTTTAATCAAAACAGCAGTTTTCAATAAGAGTCTATCTTAAATTATTATATTATGTGATATTATATAAATGGCATCCATTGTATTTGGTCATTTTTTTCTAATGATTTTAATAGTATTTTTCTATTGATACATCTTGAATATGAATTCAGTTTTAATGATCTGCATAAAGAATGGGACAATATTACATAGGTACATCTATCTAGTGATTTTAGAGTAATTACTGGTGCATGGAACAGAATATAACCTTTTGGTTATGCTCTGCAGTAAAAGGAATAGGTTAGAGAGGTTTTTATGCAAATTAGAATTTCTCTGTGTTGGAAGCCTAATTGTACTTTTTATTGTTGTACAAGTCAATACTGCTTTAATACACATTTTATAAGCTCGTTGCTGAAACTGTATATGAAAGAGATTGGGTTGCATAGATGAAAGGCATAATCTTAACAAAGAGGCCACATAAGCAGAGTGGGAGAAGGACTGATAAAGGATTTGCTAGCTCCAACACAGAATCCGTCTTATTAGCCTTATTAGTCACTGATGGTGGACCCACTGCTATTAATGTGTGAGTCACTTGCACGAAAATCTAGGGGGAGCCACTCCCCGTTTATCTGTTTCATCTAAACACAATCTAATATTGTCTCCTCTGCGAAGAATTAAGGATGCTGTCTTATCCATTCGTTTCCTCCTCACTCAAGGGGAATTTCTTACATATCAAAAATCTTCATATTTATGAAGTGATATGGAAGTAACCAGACCAAAAATTTCAAAAGTAATCTTTGGCATGTTTTTTTAGCAATCAATACAAGTCCTTTGTGACAGGAAATGTGGGTGTGGTGGTTTTTGATGACAGCATTGTGGGAACTTGAGAGATCAAAAGGATACTAAGCAGAAGCTCTAATAAGCTGGATCACGTATGTTAATTTTTATTAATTTCTGCTTTCAATTTATTGTGTTCTTTATTGAATATACTAATGTTATATATCAACAATGGGGGTCACATAAAGCTAATACGTGTTGGAAGGAATAATCTAGAGATCCTAACATCATCAAAGAAGAAAGCAACATTTGAAGTGCCAATCTTTCGGTTTGGTTCTGAGCTGCAGCAGAGTGAGGTAGATACTGCAACAGTGTGGAGATTTTCACACCTCTGTTTCCCAGACCTTGCCCCAAGTTATGTGGTTTCTATAGGAATTTGTGAATTGCTTATGTTGATGATTATTTTTGCATGGGTGTCCCTTACTCCCAAATTCACAGAGTGGAGTAGACTAAATATGTGTGGAATTTTATGCATCATTTGTAAATCAAAATTTAAAATGATATTTTCAGTGAATTATCAATATATTGTTTCTTTTATAATTTTTATTCAAAAATAATTTTATTGAAGATATATAAGGCAGCAAATTTATCACTTAAATTCAGACTTGACTGAAATTAAATAAAACCATAATCAATAGTATATACATATATATAGTATATTAGATAGTATATATTATATACATATTATATAGTACATATACATACAATATAGTATTTGTTTTAAAATGCATGTTTTATATACCATAAATTATGTTATATACTATATATACTATAGTATATATATGCTATTTATAAGTACTACAGTATATAGTATAGTATATGTAGCTATATAGTTATATATAGCTGAGTCTTACACATATATAACTGGCTCTTACAGAGGATTTGCTTTCAACTTTTCTGTGTACTTTCTACACTACTTTCCTGAGTGACTAGACAAGTTGACAATCCCATCAATACTAAATGAGGATTCTTTTTTCCCTACACCATCTCCAATATTTATTTTCTGTTTTTTGTTTGTTTGTTTGTTTGTTGATTTTTTATCTTCACCATTGTGGCCAGAGTCATGTGAGTCATCAAAAATGATTTTATTTTCATTTCCCAATGCACATTTTTAAGACTGTATTTTCAATACTTTATTTCTTCTTTAGAGAACTGTGTTCCAATTCTTATCCCTCCCTACACATGTATTTTTCTTTTGAATGGGTTGTTTCATGTTTTTACTCTTTGGTTTTGATTTCTCTTACTTTAGGAAATGCTCTTGATACTGGAATATGTGAATGGAAAATATTGAATTGTAAAACTATTTTAAAACAGGACAAAGGTAACTTTTTGACTTCTTTTGTGGATAAAAGAGTATTTAAAGACTCATTAATGTACTTTGGCCATGTGAAAACCACTATTCCAGTTGAGACAAAGCAGACTGGCCAGAGGTCTCATTTGGGGAAGAAAGATTAAATACATACATACATACATACATACATACATACATACATACGTATATACATATATACATATATAGGCTTTGAATTTGGCTTGTCTGCCATTCAGAGATCTCACTGGAAAGTTGAGGGTTTAGCTGCCTGTGTTGGCAAGAATTCAATGTCTGTAATACAGATATGAAAGTCATACTACTCTATATTATTTTATATACACTGTTAATGTAAATCTGAATAAGTCTAATGTATTCTACAACTAGATGTTTATTAAACCATCTCTCTCTCTTTCTCTCCCCCTCTCCCTCTCTCATTACAGCTATATGAGATGTAGTTACAGCTATATGAGAGATGCTTGGTTTGTTATGTGGGTGTTGGGATCTGGTCTACAGTCCATGTTTGCACAGTGAGTATGCTCTCTTAAACATATTATTCAGCACTGATCTATCTATCTGAAAACAACACTAGAGCATTCTAACCGTCATTTCATATTTCTTAATTAATCACAAAAGGCCTACATTTCCAAGGCATCCCTTAAGGAAAACAGTAAGCATCCCAGGACTGAAGGAAAAGCTCAGGCTACACTGGACCTAGCATCAGAATGCCTGTATTCAGTTATTAGGTTTCTGTTTAAATCCTAAAAGCTTTCCTAAGTTACCTGAGACATATGAATAACATTTTACTCATCCAGGGAAATGGGAGCAGACCTGAGCAGTTTGACTATAAAGGCAAATATGTTCTGTTTGTTTGGATTTTAAACATTTTATTAGCAATATTTATACAAAACCTGGGTCACAGTATATCACTTATATATGTACTTTGGTGAGAATTGCTCCAAGTTGAATAAATTCTTATGAAGATTTGAACATATGCATTACATACTTGAGATAAGGAAGCATGAGATTTGAAGGGGAAAAAAAAATAACCAGAACTAATAACACTCATGAAAGAAATATCCTGTCAGTCTTCAGCCAGATGCATCTGTGGTCGAATTAAGATGACAATTTCATATTTCCATATAAATAGGTTAGTCTAAGTGCAAAATTATCTTAGGGGCCCAGTTTATTACAGATATCTACAATTTGCTTAAATAAATCATTGATTCCTAACCTGAAGAAACATCAGTCTAAAGAAAATATATTCCTTTCTGCCTTTTCACTTAAGACACAGATTTATAAGCCAGAGCATGTGGAACAGTTCAGATCTTCCACTTACAAAATATTGACCTTAAATTATCCTTTATTTTTGTCTCAATGATAAACATAAGGCTAGCCATAAAACTCTAGTTCATATGCCATATTGAAATCATAAAATGTAGATTATTCAAAAGCAAGAAAAAAGTTATAAATACAGAAAGCAATGTTGAAAACGTCTGTGTTAATGGAATAAAGTACAAATCATTTAATTCTAATTTTATAAATGATATTATTCAAAAAAATGAAACCAGATAGGCTACCAATATAATTATAAAGACAGAGAATGTGTAGAAATTGACACAAACCCCAGTGTCTTATAAGATCAGACAGCTCATATACATGAGCTAATGCTTGTTGAAAATGAGCAGAAGAGATAAAGCAATATGACAGGGAACACCTGTAAACATTTGCAATTACTATGGGTGCCACACAATAGTTTCCATGGAAAATAGCTAAGGATACTCTATAGCTCATTAAGAACAAGCAGACAAAAGTGTACTGCTGGGAAGATCAAAAGAAAGACAGAAAAACCAACCAAAGAGTTTAAAATAAGAGGAAAGAACAAATTCAAACCTATTCTTTGGCTCTTTTGAGAATGCTTTTTAGAAGTGAAGTGATAGTTCAAACACACAGGAAAGTAAATCAGACTTTATATTCAAGAAATAAATTGTCTATTATTAGACAGACCTTTAATGCCAAACCTCAGAATGTGTATTTCCACAACCCAAGGCCATGATGGGTTAGAAAAAGATCCAACCCCACAAACACACAGTAAGGTACTCTCCTTTAATCTGGGCATGGGAAAAATATTGCCAGGAGAGTGTAAGTCTACAATTGTATTTCTCATGGCTTTCAATTTTATAGTATCTGTATGATCTTAAAATTCCTCTATTTCAACACTGACATAAAATGCCAACATGGGTCTACTGAAACTTCTAGCAGCACCTGGAGGAAACAAACAAATCACTTTTGACAGAATATGGTTTTATGTTGTTAGTACTCCAATGAATATAAACTTATCACCTAAAGTTCCCGAGTATCAGAGGCCAGCACAGAAGACAGAATCCACAGCAGAATACACACTGCAAATGACTCAGTAGGGCTTTTGGGAAAATATAGTGAAAAGAAGTTTAAAGTGAATACAGTTATAAAAGCAACCAACCCACAGAGAAAGACTAAGGTGATACAGGGAAAGAATGGAGAGAATTGTTTCTGAAAAAAAATAAAAGATTGTTTAGGAGTGTAGAAATTCAAAATATGCATTAGCAGTAGGTTGAACACAGTGAACAGAGGAATCTGTACAAAAAAGCACTTAGAGTATTTTATAGAAAGATAACAATATAGAGTATTTTAGAGGGAAATTAAAATATAGAGAGTAGAATTTATATATATATATGAATTGTATATAATTATATATATGTATATATGTATATAATTTGTTTTTTTATTAAAGAAAATATTCCTGTTGAGATATACTGACAAAATAATTTTACCATTTGAAATAACTCTTTGAACAATTTGAAATCAGAAAGAACTCTGATTTGAGGAATGTAAGTTCCAAGAAAATTAAGATAAATACATACCATAATAAAATTACCAAATGCAGAATTCAAATGTATTTACAATAGAAGACATGTATCACAAATCAATGATCTACTTCAAAATTAAAATAGTCGAATTGCAGTGCTGGCAAGATGGATTAGTGAGTAAAGTTCTTGACATGGAAACGTGAGGGCTAGAGTTTAGATCGCTATGACTAGTATAGCTCATAGCTGGGTGTGGCATATGGAGAAAATGGAGACAAATAAGTCCCAGTACTCTAACATCCAGTTTAGGCAATTAGGATGTTCAGTGAGTTATGCAACCTTAAAAATAGATAGATAGATAGATAGATAGATAGATAGATAGATAGATATAATTAGATGACAGATAGATAATAGATAATAAGATAGTAGATAAATTGATAATAAAGGGGAGGCTAATAGAGAAAGAATACCTCCACTTATGTGTCATGGTGCCCTCACACATATACAGATAGAAAGAAACACCCACATATACCCATAAAATAAACTATATATTTAAAAATAATAAATTATTGTAATTAAAGAATCTCTGGCATGGCATAATACTCAGGTGGCAGTACTGAGAGAAGTGCTCATAGTTTGATCATGGAATGAAAATGGCTTTGAAGTCTTGCTAAGGTATTGGAAATGACCTCTGCAGAAAGGAAAGGATCAAGGAGTCCTTGGATTTCATGCATGATTTGTACAGTGCATTGTGTTGCCTCTTGTTACCATGGAGTATGAATAGACCAAGAAACAGCAAAAATCTATCATGGTTTTAGCTCTTTAATAAACCTTGGCAGAATTGTTGACACTGGGATATTTATATACACAGCCACCCCACTCTGACTTTGGAGAAAGCACTGGCATAACCCTACTCCTAAGGATAAGCAAGTTCAACCCAGGGAACTTCATTTCTCATTGAAAGTCAGTCATCTATTTGACTTCAAAGTAAGTGTTTTGAAACACTAATATCTCCTGTCTCTTAAAAGGTTTCATCCAGTGTGAGATAAGAACATAGAAAGTAAATGTCAAAGAAAGAAGAGGTTTTCCTGAAAATGCAATGATGATTTGGTAAAGTAAATCATGGGCTATGATAGTGGTTCAATTTATTCTTGAAGTAAATTTGAAGGTATTAAGGATCAAAACCAAGCAACTGTGCTATAGCACAACAGTGCCTTACAATGCTAATGAACGTAGGAAGTAGGAAAGGGCATGAACGTCAGACTGGCATCCTATCAGGTTCATCAGAATACAATCTGTACAAGAGAGGATTTCATTTTTGTTCAATCCATGAAAGGCATATAAAAGTGGAATGGACTCTATTATACTATGAATTCCATCTGTCAACCATTGTAAGTGACCTTGACACACGTATGCACACTCGTATTATAATAAACAAGTTTTCTTTAAACAAAAGGCCCTTTGTATGAGTCGATGGATAGAAAGGTACTCGAGCCAAGTCTGACAACCTGGATTCTACTCAGAGACTCATGAGGTAGAAGGAGACATTCTCTTTGTCATGCTCCCTAAGTTAGTAGGTTCAATAACAACTTTAAAGTGAAGTAAGTTATTGAATCATTACCATACATAACATTCTCAAATCTCAAACATCTGATTGTTTTCAGAAGTCTCACAGAAGCTACTTAGCCGAGCAAAGGTAGAAACCAAACCTTAATGAACATTAAATGCCAATAATCAATTCTATCAATATTCACAGAATCAATTATAGTTTTGGGTGTGCACAGTTATCAGCAGTACTGAGAAAAACCATCATGCTACAAGATGGTTTTGCATTTCACAAAAATCCATTAAAATGTAGGTAGGCAAATCAGTCTATGCTTAAGATAAGGGTTTCAAGTTTTGGTGTTCATAAGAAGATGACCTTTGCACTGTGTATTTCCAAAAGCTAGAAGCTTGAGTTATGTTACTATAAAAGGATGATTAATATTTAAGAGATATGTATGCATAGATTGATTTCGGTATTACATGATATATACATGTACCAAAACATCACATGGCGAAGGAAAACAAGAAGAGTATAGGCAGATAAGGAAAACAGGGGTGAGCTTTTTAAAAGGACCAAGTCCTTTCCTGTGGAAAAAAATAGGCCAGGCATGGACGTTTTGATTGGGTGCACACATGTGGACAAGACAATAAAGGTGATGAGAGAGTCTGTGGCTGCAGGAAACATCCGACCCAGAGCTTCCTGTCAGTCAGATCATTACCTTTGTTCTCAGTATTTAAGTCACCCCCCTCTCTCTAAGTTTGCTCTTTTTCTTTTCTGACAGTAATTTTCCCTGATCCCAGGAAATAACCTTGACGATCCCTCACCATTGTGACATACGATAGGAATATATTTATATTTAAAAACACAATTACCTAAAAGATACGGAGAAAAAAAATAAGTCCTTGATTTACAGTCAAATTTTGAGTAATAATAAAAAGACACGGACAGTTAAAAGCAACTTACAAGGGAGATGACCAAGTTTGACTGAAAAGAACTGATTGTTTAGGAAGGTCAGTAAGAAGGGGTACTGGAGGGACGGTAGCAGTGAAGACGGGAACTTTGACGTATTAAGTTCTGACGGAGGGAGTTTAGCCCGTATGTGCTATATAGATAATCAGAAGTTTGCACCTGCATAGGGATGATGGGTTACTCATCTCTCAGAAGCCCACGTTCCCAAGAAAGTCTCCAGGCCTTCTTCAAAGACAGCTTTGCCAGCCTTTCATAGTTTTCACGGGTGTTTGGGGCTGTACTGTGATCTTTCATCTTGGAGGATTAGCAGGATCAGACTCCTTTACTTGCAATTTGATCTCTTGGTGACAATTTCTAGAAGCAGACACTCTGGGACTGTATGTTGCGATCATTCTTAGACACAGGAGAAAATGATCATGCATGGAGTTCTGCTTTGATGCATAGAGATAGGATGGGGCAGGTGCTTTATGTACCATCGTGGTGAGGTACAGGATCAGGTGCTGATAAATTCTGGGGCTCTATCCTGTATATAGTTCCCTGAAGAAGACATGGAAGAATTTCCTCCTGTTACCGAAGGGCAGGACTGGTTTGGGGATATTAAGTAAGAAGCTGAAGTTGTATCTTTCAACCTATCTTACTAAATGTAAGTTTCAAAACATGAATGTCTAACACCCCTTTACTAGCAGAGTTCACATTCTTAAGTAGTACAAAGAATGTTACTTTTTCTTTTCTACTAGATTAATCTGTTCATTTCCATAAGAATGTCTTAATAGTACTATATTTATAAGACAAAATTCAATACTTGAATTCCCTAAAGAGATGGTGCACGTGTTCACATTGTTTGATGTTTATGCATTTATGTGTATCATTGTAGTGTGTGTGTGGGGGGGAGTAGGCAGACATGGGTAAACTTGCATGATGTATTCAATTCATTTTTCTTTAAGGGTTTAAGAAAATAAAAAATCCCCTGTGCCCATTTCTTCAAGGCTTTTCCCCACTTACTCCTCTATATATTTCAGTGTCTCTGGTTTTATGTGGAGATCTTTGATCCACTTAGACTTGAGCTTTTTACAAGGAGATAAGAATGGATCAGTTCATATTCTTCTGCATGCTAATAGCCAGTT
>NC_034591.1:36798552-36810899 GCF_900095145.1 Mus pahari | reverse complement strand
CACCTGGGGTCCATCCCATAATCAGCCACCAAACGCAGACACTATTTCATATGCCAGCAAGATCTTGCTGAAAGGACACTGATATAGCTATCTCTGTGAGGCTATGCCAATGTCTGGCAAATATAGAAGTGGATACCCACAGTCATCTATAGAATAGAACACAAAGACCCCAAAGGAGGAGCAAGAGAAATTACCCAAGGAACTGAAGGGGTCTGCAGCCCTATAGGTGAAACAACAATATGAACTAATCAGTAACCCCAGAGCTCGTGTCTCTAGCTGCATATATAGCAGAAGGTGGCCTAGTCAGCCATCGTTGGGAAGAGATACCCCTTGGTCTTGCAAACTTTATATGCCCCATACAGGGGAAAGCCAGAGCCAAGAAGTCGGAGTGGGTGGGCAGAGGAGCAGGGTGGGGGGAGGGTATAGGGGACATTCGGGATAGCATTTGAAATGTAAATGAAGAAAATATCTAATAAAATATGTTAAAAAAGAAAATAAAATACCAAAAATAATTGTTTAAATGCCAATGTTATTTAAATTAGTTCCTGTATTCACAGTGCTAAGATATTAAAGGTACAATCACACACAGTTGCTCTCAAGAAATGTACCAAGTGTTCCTATCACTTTGGTTCCACATGGGCGGTCTTTTATTTCACAGGGCATATTAATCTTCTGTTATACATGACAGCCACTACTGTGTGTCATCTCAGTGCAGGACAATGGAGTGACTCCCATGCTTCCTTCTGAACTTGGTGAGTAGGTCTTTCTTCTTGTGACAAATGTTTATGGATTCTTCTAATTACACGTCTGGTTTCAAGCTAAGACACCAAGAGAATACAGTTCTCTTTTGTAGTGTTCCCAAGGTTCTTCTGCAATAATCAATTATCATAATGAGTTTCTTTAAAACTTCCATTCATCATTTTCTTAAAATATATAAACTACCTAGGATAAAGATAAATAGCCACAGCCAGCATGCCCTGAGGCAGTCTACTGAATGCCTCCTTTAAATCAAAATCAACTGGAAAACATGTTGGGTTTTATTTCAAAGTCAATCCTGCCTAAGTGAAAAAAAAGAAAAAAAAAGAATTAAAAAAAGTTGGCTTTATGAAAAGACACAAGGCAGTGCACATATTCTCAGCCATCTCTGGCTCCTATGCAGGTTTAGCAAAACTGACTCTGTAGAGGGGCTCCTCACTCATCAGCCTATCATACCCTATTTCTGTGTGTGTGTGGGGGGTAAAAGATTCCAAATTTAAGGCCTATGTAACGGTTTTCTATAACACCCCTGATCTCCATCTAACACATCCTGAAGATATAAACCCACGGCTTTTGAAATTGTAGGAGCTTGAAATGTGCCCAGTCACTGACAAGTGCCCCTATGAAAGAACACCTCAGTTCAATTTGAATTGCCATTGCACTGTCAGTGAAGGAATAATTCAGCTGGGCTCTTAGATAGCTTCAAAGTAGAAGGAGAAAGACAGATAAAGAAGACAAGCAACAGCAAAACTCACTACTTGGCTCTGAGAAGAAATGAAATTAGGAGTGATTTGAAATTAGGAGTGATTTGGGCAATGTCACAAGAAAAGATAACAGAGTCATGGAAAGTTGTTTTTTTTTTTTAAATAAACATAATGCCCATGCCCTCCCTCCCTCCCTCCCTCNCTCCCTCTCTCCCTCCCTCATTCCCTCCTTCTTTCCTTTCTTTCTGTCCTCCTTCTCCTATTCCTTGAATAAATTTCTACTAGACACTGATGTCTCCAGAGTAAATGGAAGCTAGAACTCTGCTAGTTTCCCTGAACCCCTTCAATAACTCTTTTGTATTTACTTCTGTCTCCTCATCAACAGGTGCTATGAACTTTTCCCCAATATCCTTTGCAACATGGCAGCTCCTATTAAAACTTCTGTTACTCCAGGGTCCCAAATTGATAAATACAGACATGCAACATTATTTTTAATAAGCTAAATACTTTAAAATATCATATCAGTTATTTTCACCCTTCTAACTTTGTCCGATAATATATTTTATATCCTACCTATAAGGAAAAAGAGGTAGGAAAAACTGTGAATTTGAAAATATGTGTGTGTGCTCACGTGCATGCATGTGCATGTGTGCATGTTAGCATCTCTACTTGTTTGTGAACTCACATGAATTTGGTCTGTACTCTTTTTGCATTTATATATCATGAAAATTACATTCCTGTGTATAAATTTGTTGTTTTATGTGAGATTTCTTTAAAAGTCCCTCCATGGATTAAATGAGATACCAGATCCAGGGAGAAAAATAACTCAATTAAGTATCTATCATTTAATAGAAGCTAAATCCATGATATTGTTATTCCTTCCCATTGTGACTATATCTTCCCTCAGTGATGGTCTTGATCTTATCATTTTGATCTGTATTTTTCCACCAACTTATCCACATCTCAATCACTTCTATGGATTGCTCATGAATTTCAATTCACAAGCCTACACATTTTATAGTATTCTTCACAACACTGATATATTATTCTCTGTCCTTCTCATTCCACTGCCCCTGTCCCATTCTCCCCATGTCATTCTTGTTATTGACGCTATTCATTTTTCTATTTGTTTATTCTATTGTTTACTACATATTTTTTGGTATTTGTAATTAAACTGAAAAGACACAAATTTTTTAGATTTTAGTTTGTAAATGGAATGTTTATAAAAAGAAAAGCATAAAACTAAACTTTGATAAATAGACCATCTTGAAGTTTTTCAAAGAGAGCATTTTACCTAAATTAGAACATATGTTTTCTGATATTTAAAATTGTATAGATGCAAAAAAAAGATATAGCTATAGTAAATAAAATAATAATATCTCACAGGATTGAGAATATTGACTATAATAGTTCTTAAATAAGCTTATATTTCCATATTTTTTCTTTTTTAATCAGAAATAAACTATAGAATTTATTTTTAATACAGCATAAAAACAGAGGGTAAATATCAGAAACAGACGTTTTTATACACTAGGCTTTCGAAAATTCTCAATCTAAGGAAACATGTAATCATTTTTAAAAGTATTTTTTCACTTACTTTTTTTAGTATTTGGGAGCCTTCAATTCACAGTGTAATTAATAACTATATTTACACAGTTTTGATTTAAAAGAGAAACTAAGAAAATTAAGTTAAAATTCTCTCTTCATAAAGTTGTGTTGTAGACAAACCACTAAAATTTTATTGAAAATACTTCTGTCTTTGTTTATTTTGTGAATAAAGTATATTTTAGAAGAAATAAAAGAAAAACTCACAAGAGTACTTCCAGTCAGAAATTCACATTTTAGTGGTGTTAATTTGCCTACAACTTTTAGTTTTCAATGAAGTATGGGACATAATATCAAACCAACATGCATACTAGGACACTGGTGTAAAATGTTTACATGATTTTTAACAGCCACATTTGCTTTCTCCCTGTGGTAGTTTCAAAGGTTTGACTCTGAAAGCATCTTACTCATTTTTTTTTCTTCCAAGTATTTCCAAATATCCAGAAACTTGGATTTCAAACAACATTCAAGTTGTTCTTAAAATATAAATGCAAATGTATATAACCCCAGTTAACTTTCAACCTGAAGACATGTCTGTGTATTGGTAGGATTGAGGGTCATCTTTTTTTTTTTTTTTTTTTTTTTTTTTTTTTTTTGAGGGTCATCTTTAAAGATACCTACAAATTACATTTGGCTCCTCTAACTATCTCCTTTAAGCATATTATAGACCTTAGAAGACATAATTTTTAAATAAATGCTACTTGAAACTTATTTATGGGGGGAAGTGACTGTGTTGTCTCAAAATAAAATACATCCTAGACAGTGACTTATCCAGAACATTGAGTTTATAGAAAAATCCCTGGTCCAGAGAAATAACTTCTTTATTTATGTCCGGAGAGCAAGAACTGCTGCATTTAATTTTAATATCACGATGAGTCGTATCCTCCCTGCTTGACAGGGCTCATTACACAGCTGCATGTGCACTGTTTGCCTTATTGAACTAGTTTATCATTCATTTAAGAATTGCCCACGGATTATAACTACAGAATGTGATACAGATATAAAGTAAAGCTTCTTAGTGCTACAAAATTTTACCCACAGTTACAAGGAATTTTGAAAAGTAAAATAAACTTAATTCAAGAAAACCCTTGCCCAAACTCAGATGCCACATGGAATGTGTGTTAATCATATGACTATATGAGCAAGTATAATTTCTTCTTTGCTTCTAGTCATACTCATTGTTTACCTCTGTCTACATTGTTGAATGTATCAAATTTATCAAAATGCTGATAACATCACCTTCTGTTGCTCTTACATTGTCTCTGATAGTTGTTGCCCATTTGCTCCTATTGTGAAATAACCCTAATTAGGTCCTGTTAAATTATGAGTGTGAATGCCTGTAGTTGAACATAGCCTTGTCTTGAAAATTTAATCACTCGAGGCATTTCTGTACCACATAACACAAGAAAGAAAAATAATGAATCAGTTTCACTCCACCTTCTCCTCAGTGTTCACTCTAGTGTTTTACCATTGTAATTCACTGTGGTGGTTTGAAAATGCTTGGCCCAGGGAGAGACACTACTAGGAGGCATGGCCTGGTTGGAGAAAGTGTGTCACTCTGTGGGTGGGCTTTGAGATGCTCCTGTTAGCCAGACTTTTCCTGCTTGCCTTCAGAACAAGGAGTAGAGTCTCAGCTTCTCCATCACCATGCCTTCATAGACACTGCCATGGTTCCACCTTGATGATTCTGGAGTAAACTGCTGAGCCTGTAAGCCAGCCCCAATTAAATGTTGTTTCTTACAAAAGTTGCCTTGGTCTTGGTATCTGTTCATAGCAGTGAAACCCTAACTAAGACATTCCTATCATACTTTCCTCTCATTCCATTTCCTTTGTCAATACCCATGTTCAAATTTTGTTACTATTTACCCCCCCCCTTGTCCTTATTCACACCAGTCTCACAAGTTTCTGCTCTAAGTTACTGCTTTATAAATTATAACTTGTACTTTTATATTATAACTCTCTTAAAACTATTTGGAAACCTTTGGTCTTTTATACTATATACTTGGGAATATCAGGTGGTTATAAACCCTGGCATTCCTCTGATTCTTGACAAATATTTTAACTTCATGGCTTTAACACCTCAGCTATAAAATGAGAAATATTATCTAATTTTTATCTAAATTTTAAAATGAGAATTAATTACTAAATTGGTGAAAAGGTAGTCATTGAATCTGTTTTGGAAGAGAACATTATAGTTTTATAATTGATAAACTTTTCAAGCAATATCTGCCTTTTTTGACCACTTCATTCATTATATCTATCCTCCTCTCGCTTGATCAGTAGTTCTAGCCTTCCTAATACTGTGACGATTTAATCAGTTTTTTACTTTGTGGTTACCCCAAGCATAAAATTATTTCATTGCTACCCCATAACTGTAATTTTGCTACTGTTATGAATTGGGGTAAATATATGATATACATGATATCTGATATGCGACCCCCAAAAGGGTCACAACCTTCAGACGGATAAGCACTGCCCTAGACTATAAGGTACCTCAGAAGAGCATGTGGTGTGCTCACAATTAAATAATATTATTGGCACAGCTTTTCCACATAGTTCAGACAAACAACAACCACAACCATAAACCAAACAAATTGACTTGATGATATAGTACATATTTCTGTCTTACCTTAGCAATTTTCAGCAACCAAGTGCTATAATTTTTGTTCTCAGCAAATATTTGAGAAATTAGTTCTGTCATATTAGAAATTCAGAGGGAGAAAGAACTCTTATTAGAAGTAGACTATTCAACTGTCTGAAAGTCTACTTATTTCGTTAGGATTTATCTCCTACTTTTTAAATGCTGGGTACGGAGACTTTGTATAGGGGAGGCAAATGTTTTAACACTGAGCTACAACTTCAGATCTTTCTCTTTTGAAAATTGACACATATTGTAGCTAATTTGCAAGGTAGCTTTGGATTCAACTCATAGTTTTCATGCCTTAGTCTTCTCATAAGCAAGTGTAACCATGGCTAGTTCTCAGAGATTCTCGAAGAGGCTGCTTGTGGTTAAAAGAATAATGACCTAAACTCGTATACTGGAGATAAAATAATTTGTGAATTACTGATAAAAATCTACTTTAGAGCCTTCAGTCGTAATTTTTCAAAATGTTATGTAGAACTTTCAAGGTCAGCTTTCCACTAACTTCAAGACATGTGCTCTTTCAAACATATTTCTAAGTGAACCTCCATTATAGCCTTTAAGTAATAAAATGAAGTATTTCTTTCTAGACACCTAATCATGTTTCTATAAGCATACTTATCACATTCTTGTGTACTAATAGCTGAGTCAACATTATGCTACTCTCAGCAGTGTGGAAGAGACAACTCCACATCTTCATGCTCAGAAGGCTAAATATAATCTTCTCAGTCTGAATGATGTCATTGCAAGTATGTTTTCAGGACAAACTATATGTTATTGGACAACAAATTGGTATGCTATTCTCTGGGGAAGAAGATTTCTTCCACTCTCAGCATTCTTTAGTTAGCTGTAGTGTTTGTCTAGTATTCAGGCCTTGGTTGTTTCTCCCTGACTGTTGATAGCCTTGTCCAGCTCATGAATGGGCTGAACATTGGTGGGGCTTAATGAGTGTAGAATCAGGCATTATTAGGGACCACAATCTTTTTTTAATTGTATATTTATTTATTTACATTTCAAATATTATATCCTTTCCAGGTTTTCCCTCTGAAAATCCCCCACTCCCACTTCCTGGCCCTGGCATTCCCCTATGCTGGGGCATATAACCTTCATACAACTAAGGGTCTCTCCTCCCATTGATGACCGACTAGGCCATCCTCTGCTACATATGCAGCTGGATCCATGAAACCCACCATGTGTACTTTTTGGTTGGGGGTTTAGTCCCTGGGAGTTCTGGAGGTACAGGTTAGTTCATATTGTTGTTCTTTCTATGGGCTGCAAACCCCTTCAGCTCTTTAGGTCCTTTATCTAGTTCCTTCATTGGGGACCAATCGATGGCTGTGAACATCAACTTCTGTATTTGTCAGGCACTGCCAGATCTCCTCTCAGGAGAGAGCTATATCAGGTTCATGTCATCAAGCACTCATTGGCATCCACAATAGTGTATGGGTTTGGTGATTATATATAGGATGGATCCCCAGGTGGGGCAGTCTCTGGATGGCCTTTCCTTCAGTCTCTGCTCCACACTTTGTCTCGGTAACTTCTTCCATGGGTGTTTTATTCCCCCTTCTAGGAAAGATCGAAGTATTCACACTTTGGTCTTCCTTCTAATTGAGTTTCATGTGGTTTGTGAATTTTATCTTTGGTATTCCAAGCTTCTGGGCTAATAGCCACTTATCAGTGAGTACATATCATGTGTGTTCTTTTGTGATTGTGTTACCTCACTCAGTACGATATCCTCCAGATCCATTCATTTGCCTAAGAATTTCATAAACTCATTGTTTTTGATAGCTGAATCATACTCCAATGTGTAAATGTCCCACATTTTCTGTATCCATGCCTTTGTTGAGGGTCATCTGGGTACTTTCCAGCTTCTGGCTATTGCTATGAACACAGTGGAGCGTGCATCCTTATTACATGTTGGAGCATTTTCTGAGTATATTCCCAGGAGCTTCTGAACCCCATATATGAAGTACATGGTATTTTTAGCAACAGGATGCTACCTTCAAACTCTGCAAAACAGCCAAATGCATTGGCAATACCCTATAATGTTTGTGAAATTTCTTCAAAAACTCTGACCAATTCAAAAGTGGACTTTTAAGGGCTAGTGTTAGGGTTGTATTAAATGGTCTTTGGCTCTTAGAAGGAGTTTTCCATACCAGAAATTAAACTACACACACACACACACACACACACACACACACACACACACATACACGATCTATCTATCTATCTATCTATCTATCTATCTATCTATGATAGATATCTATCTAGATATCTATATCTATCTATCAATCATCTATCTATCTATCTATCTATCTATGATAGATATCTATCTTGATAGATATAGATACATATACACTTTATACACTATATATATATGTATATGTATATATATATATACATATACATATATATATATATATATATATATATATATATATATATATATATGGATAGCCAATAGTATGATTCCTTGTGGCATTTTTCACACCTTTACTTTTATTTAGGGATCTTGTCTCAGGAGAAACAAGTATTCATGGCTTTTACATTAAAAAAAAATTTAGGTCTAGTAGTCATGATGGAGCCTAAATGTAGATTCGATGAAAGATATGTTAATATAGGTTATAGAATAAGGGTTATAGGAAAGAAAGACACTAAAGAAAGCAGAGATACTGCTAAGCAGACTGGCATATGATCCGTCTAAGGAACTGCAGAAAAAAGTGTGGCATACCTATGTATTTGTATGAGCTCCTTAAGGGAAACTCACAATTAATTGTCTTAGCATTAAAAATAAAAACCATTTTGATTGCTCTTAAATTACATCCCAAAAGATTGCCTAAAAACATCTCCATTTTCTTTATCATATATAAGGTTATAAAATTGACCTTGAGTTTCCATGGACTGAATTAAATCAGGTAAGACAAGTCTTAGATTTCTGAGCTTTGTACAAAGGGTTTAGTGCATGTCCCTTTCTTGTAAGTGGGTTATCTGATGAAATTTATTAAGAAAATTACAAATTTACCTCTGGAAAAGGAGAAACCATGGAGTTAATTTTGCTGGTATTCGTGTTTCTTTGCTAGTGAAAGGCATCAACTGATTGCAGAGTGAGGGGCTCTTCTCCCTTATGTGAAAAATTTCCTTCTTTCTACCCTGACTCATGATCAGGTATAAATTTGTAAAAGTATCTTTTATTTCCCTAGATTTAATTGTCATCTTGGGGGATGGATTACTGCTTGATGAGCTTACCCTTTCTAGTTCTGTTGGCTGGTTCAACTCAGCTGTTCTGGCCCAAACACTTCTCCAAGCTTATTGATTCAATCTGGCTTCTCTTGGCTTCTGACTTCTGACTAAATTCTCTGCTTGGCCTCAACCTAACTCTGGCAATCTGTTCTAATCTTCTGACTCCTTTTCATTCTCTGACTTGATGTGTCTTCATATGCAACCTGTCTCTGTAAAATTGTCCTTGTAAAACTGCCCCCGTCTCTCTGTCTCTGTCTCTGTCTCTCTCTTTGTGTGTGTCTGTGTGTATGGGTGTGCTATTCTCCTAAGTTGCCACTCTTTTCAGTTTTCTTAAGAGAATTGGGAGTATCCCATCTCTAACTCATTCCATCAAATCTTTCACTGATTCATTAGTTCCTCTCCCACTCAATTAGACATCATATTCAAACATGGCTGCTTTCTTCCATAAGCCAATTTTATCTTCATTGTTTGTGATAATGGGTGTGTATTAAGGATGTGTCTGTATTTTAGCCAGAGGGATTAAAGGTGTGTTATTCCAGCCAAATCACATATACCTAAAAGTTCTTTGGATATGATCCCTTACAAAAGCTTCCCTGACACTAGATTAAAATTTTCTCTATACACATCATGAGTATCCCAAGCAGCTCACAATAAACTTGAGCACCAGGAATATCTGATGCCTCTGGACTCCAAAGGCATATAAACTCATGAAGCTGTACCCACCTCTTCCCACACATATATGAATAATTAAAATTAAGTATTAAAGAACACAAAGGTTCAAGGAAACACTATTCTTTACAGAAAAAAAGTGACCTTATTTATTTCAGGTGTACAAGGCTCATGTGACAAGCATAAGCCCATATAAGTCAGTATAATCCAGGTGGATTCAAAATGGCCAGACTATGTGAATATGCAAATGAGCACTGAGGATAAGATATAAAATGGCCTCTAATCCTCTTTTGTTCATTCTTTACATCTTCATTTGGACTAGTGGCTCCCATACCAGTTAAAATTCACAGTCAAACCTTCCTTCCTATCCCTCAGTCCAATAACCTTTTGTATTACATGTCTTTTTTTTCCATTTTAACCTCACAGATAGTTGAGAGTTGTCTTAAGATCTATTTGGTCCTAATACCATGCAGAGACAAGGTTTCAAAACTTTAAGGTGATGAGGAATGAAAACATGTATCTCATAGCCACTCTCAAAGTTGACCAGGAGGTAGTTTCCTGAGTCTTGCCTAAAGTGGGATTGCTGTAAGCCAGCATTTCTCAAACTTCCTAATGCTATAGCTGTTTACTAAAGCTTCAACTTAACAATAAAGTTCCTCATGTTGTGGTGACCTTCACCATAAAAATTATTTTGTTGCTACTTCATAACTGCCATTTGCTAGTTATAAATTATAATATAAATATATGATATACAAGATATCTGATATGTCACCTCTGTGAAAGAGTTGTTCAACCCTCCTTCAAAAGGATGAGGGAACCTGTTGCTGTAAGCATTGTCTTGAGCCTATGTTCTAAGGCGCTAAGCAGAAACATCAGCTTGTATGACTCATACTTAGAAGCAAAGGATATTAAAAGTCTTTGGGTGATTGGCTATTGAATCATCTTCTATCCACAGGATAAACTTTTAAAAATAAATTGTTTCAAGTAAAAGTCTAAAAATGTTTTAATAGCAAATTATTAACTTAAAACCATTTATGAATAGAATTTTATTAAAAAAATACATTGGGATTTTTATTTGTTTATGTGTTTGTATGAGTGAACCTAATCTCTATTCACATATACTACAAAACTAGAAAAGGGTGCTAAATCCACTGGAGATAGAAATATAGACAGCTGTGAGCCACCAAATATGGTTGCTGAGACCTGAACTTACATCCTTTGGAAAATCATCAACACCCTAAACCACTGAGTCCCTTAGGTCCCTAAACAGAAATATTTAATTATTTTCTATGATTTACTTATCTGTAAAGTGAGGCGCAAAGGAAAAAGGCAGACTGTGAGCCCATTGATGGTCTTTCTAGTGCTAACAGGCTATGAAAATAAAATCTCTTAAGAATATTGCTTAAAAACTAGCAAGACATCTCCAGAACTGAGTGTATTTGACCCACTCACCTTTTTTCTATTATGTTCATTCTGAGCTGTTGAGATGACTTAGTATGTAATAGCTTTTTGTATGATGTAATGGCTGAATTTATTAGAAAGCACCTTATGGCTTCTGGTGAGCATTTGCCCATATTGTGAAATCATCATGAAGTCTGACATAGTGGATATCTTATGTTTAGAAGAAATTTAGAACTATAGCCATATTACCGATCATACCTAATACATTTTTGAAAAGTAATGTTTAAATATTTAATTTTATTTTAATAAAAGTCATATATTTACAATCAGACAGCAAGGTACTAAAATTATATTTGTTTTATAACAAAAAGACATTATATTTCTCTGATCTAGAAGTTTCTGTCATAATTCTTCAAATTGGAAAGCTATATGCAGGAGATATAATTGTCTTCCTGAATCATTACTGCTGAAATCATGTGTATGTATATATGTATGTATGTATGTATGTATTTATATATGTATATGTACACACACACACACACACACACACACACACATGTTGGGTGTGACATTGTTGCCAAAACTGCTGGGTTATACAATTTCAGCTGCAGGTTCATGGTCAACCTGAACAACACATCTCTGGATTTCTAGAATACAGATGGCATTTCTCTTTCTTTTAGGCTTATCTGTTTTGCCTTTTGCTATATCACATTCATCCTTAAATACAACTTTCATAAAATTTTTTGAGAAAGGACTTGAGGGCATTATTAGAGAAGGTAATGGCTGTGAGGATAGCAACAAACTGCTCTGGCCTTAGCCATTCAGTCAACCCAGGCACAACTGGACAAGTGGCTCTGGATGTGGAGGCCGACTACCTCAATTGTTCTCTGGGAAATTTTAGCCAACTCACAATGATTTGAGTTGCACCAGGAAATGTTTGAAACAGGAAATGTTTTTGAGAAACCCAAAGTTTTAGTAGTTAAGAGAATTGAAGACCCCCAAGGAAAAGGAACCCTGGGCCTGAGTCACGAAGGATAGGGATGTCCATAGAAATACAAAGGATAAAATAGGAGAAGAAATAGTTAGGTCTACTGCATTAGTGAACTGGTGAACTGACCTTCCTGGGAAGATTAGAACATACTGAATTGACTCCCTGGCATTTCCTGCCTAAGGAAATTAGGGTACATGTTCTGAGAGATAGAATTTGGGCTTGTGAAGGAGTCCTTGGGAAGCTGGAAGAGGAATTAATATTTTTTTTATCTTTTTCTTTTTCTTCTTCTTATTATTATATTTTTATTTACATTTCAAACGCTATCCTGAAAGTTCCCTAT
>NC_034591.1:36753231-36794710 GCF_900095145.1 Mus pahari | reverse complement strand
GACAGAGGGGGAGGCAACTTCAATTAGACAGTTTTATGAAGACAGATTATAGGTGAAAACATATCAAGAAAGAAAAATGAGAAGGAGCCAAAAGATTAGAACGCATCACCACAGTTAGTTGGAGGCTAAGCAGAGAAATTCCATCAGAAATCAGAAGCGAAGAGAAGTCAGATTGATTCAGTAAGCTTGGAGAGGAGTTTGGCTCAGAACAGCTGAGGTGAAACAGTCAACCAGAGTTGAGAAAAACAGAAAGGGTAAGCTCATTCAGCAGTAAGCCCACAAGATCAAAATTACATCCATCAAATAAAGGATACATTTACAGTTGTCCTTTTTGGAAACAGATTCACAAGTAATAATTACTCTAAATTGCTAAGCCATCTTTCTAGCCCCAAGCTCTGCCTTATGTTCCTTTAAGTTTTGTAATGAATGTGGGACTAAATAGTGGTTCAACCATTTGTTGTGGACTAATCTCATCACAGTATGATGAAAAAGAGAGTGGAAGTGAGGTGGTCCAGGAAAGAACATTAGTGGCTAAAAGGATAAACTCAGGGCACCACACTAGATTCCAAAGGAGGGAACAACTAGAATGGACTCTTAAAGAAATTCTCTTAAGTATGGATGAAGAAAAATATATCCATTTTTCTCCCAGCAACAAATCCAGTCCATTTATGAAGTGTGATTTAATTCTCTTTTAAATATACCATCTTGTAGTTTCTAAGTGTTACATTGAGAATTAAATATTCAATACATGTACTTTGGTAACATGCTGAAGCCATCATTCCTTGTTTTCCAGGACTTTAGTTCTCTGGTACAATTGCCAAAATTTGCAAGTGACAGGTTGGGTTCTCTGGAATTAGGATGGTAGACAAGTTAGAAATACAAGTGACTTATAAGGGCTTAGAAATAGGAACCAATCAGTAACCCCAGAGCTCCCAGGGACTAAATCTTCAACCAAAGAGTACAAATGGAGGGACCTATGGCTACAGCTGTATATGCAGCAGAGGCTGGCCTTGTTGGTCAGCAGTGGGAGGAGAGGCCCTTGGTCCTATGAGGTTCAATGCCCCAGTATAGGGGAATGCCAGGACCAGGAAGCAGGAGTGGGTGGGTTGGTTGGTGAGCAGGGGGAGGAGGGAGGGGATAGTGGGTTTTTTAGAGGGAAAACCAGGAAAGGGGATAGATAACATTTGAAATATAAATAAAGAAAATATCTAATAAACAATGAAAAGGAAAACAAAAAGAAAAGCAAAGAAACTTCAGAAAGGTAACCTGAAGAGATACCTCCGTGGATAATACTTAGAGTGGTAGGCATGGCGACATTTCACAGCATCTGCTATCTATTTTTCTAAGAGAATGGATGAGAGCCAATTTCTGAGCCTTTTCAAAGTTTTTGAGAAAGGACCCACACATTCACGGCCTCAGAGAAACGTGCACTTCTCTGGCTCTCTGGATAACACTGCTTCATAGTAAATGTGCAGATCTGCTTGGCAAGTCTAAGACAGAAGACCCTGAACACCATTTGATTATTTTATGATTCAAAACATGAAGTGACATATGAATGAGTAAGAAGGCTTTGCAATTACCCCCCACCTCCCTCCCATGGTAACTAAGAACTTCTACATCCACACAGTGAAGAATTCATCAGCTACTTCTTTATCTGTGTCTTTATTGCTTCACAGCCTTGTCATTAAGCCAGTTATTAGCCAAGCTCCTTTCTGTATACATTTGACACCTTAATCCACCCACATTTTTCATGAATTCCCACAGGTGATTATTTCTCAGAATAGTTTTGAGTGGCATATTCCTCTTCGGCCTTTCCTAGTCACCATGGGAATTTCTGGAATATGGGAAAATGCTTTCACTACAAACTTATATTAAAGTTCTTAATTAACAGGAAACATCATATTAAACTCATGTAAGGTTTTTCCTATGGGTTGTATTGGTGATCTTGGTGATCTGGTAATCATCCCTCTAAGAAATCAACTGAGGTTCTCGCTCGGCTCTCTATGCAACACGTTGGCTCTGCATTTACTGGAGTCTGTTTTCTTATCCTCCTTTCTTTAAAGGGTGTTCTATAATTTAGAGAGTTACACAGATAACTGAACAATGCACAGGAATAGATTTCTCTGCAACCACGACCAATCCTTTTCAACGCCTGAATTTAATGCACTACAGCTATTGCATTCTAAGGACCTATCTATCGACTTCTGATTGTTAGAACACGTCAAGTCACTTAAACCTGTAGCTTCCTCATCTGTTGTACTTTACCCCCCTACATCATGCTTAATCATAATTTCTGGAGATGGAATTTGGAATTCTTTAGTACTAAGACCCTGTAATGACCTCAGTCATATCAGAATCTGAGAACAGTTGACTCAGTGAGAGTTATGTAAGGATATTTAACCTGTTTGTACACTATAATTCAACATGAAGGGCTCTTGACAGTGTAAGCATCCTAGGAATATTGGGTCAGGCTGTTCTGCTAAGTGGTTCTTTGAAGCAAGTCTCTGTTCAAAGATTTAGTAGTGGAGAATAAACCACAATAGAAGCAAACAGAAAGAGAAACTAACCAGAGGATAGCATGGCTGAACAGGAAATTAACATTTTATCAGACTGAAGAGGAAGAAATATTCAAATAGGGATACATGACTGTGGAAATGACTATTGGGCTTGTGAGCTAGAAACTGGAGTTCCAGTATGTCTGCTTCAAGCTGGAGCAAGAGATGGGAGGGTATTGGCCAGGGCAAGATAGTGATAGTGGCCATGACAGAAATCTAAGGTCATAAAGGAAGCTATTATTGAAGATACTCAAATTATGATTACATGTAAATTGTGGGACTAAACGGGGCATGGAATGAAGAACATCTTGTAACCAAGAAGTAACCCAAGAGAAAGCAAAGCCCTGAACCACAAACTAAGCCAAACCTAGTCAACCAGTAAAAGAGCTACATATTCTGCTATATTTGCAGACAGGAGCCTAGCATAACTGTCCTCTGAGAGGCTCCACCCAGCCACTGACTAAAACAGAGAGAGACCCATATCCAATCATTGGACTGAGCTGGAGGAATCTTATGGAAGAGTTTGAGGGGATAGGAACTCCACTAAGACCCAAAGTCCACTAACCTGGACCCTTGGGACTTTCAGAAACTAAACACCTAGGCCCCCTGTATATATGTAGCAGATGTGCAGCTCAGGCTTCCTGTGTGAGTCCCCCAACAACTCACGCGGAGGCTGTCCCTAAAGCTCTTGCCTGTCTGTGGATGTCTTGCCTGGCATCAGAGGGAGAGGATACACCTATCTATGTAGAGAATTGATGTGTCACAGTGGGAGGATACCCAGGAGGGCCCTCTACCTTCTTAGAGGAGGAGAGGGGAGCGAGGAAGGGATCAGGAGGAGGTGGGGACAGTGATTGGGATGTAAAGTGAATAAATAAATTAATGGGGTGGGGCAGGGGAGAACTACATTCCAATGGCCCTGCACATCCAAATCCTATAACAAATGACAAAAAAAACTCATATAAAGAAATTTGGTCAATAGAAATAACAATTAACAGACGAGCAAGCAAAATGTGCATACTCTGATATAAATAATCAAAAGGAACAATATGGTTGACAAGGTTGCAACACAATCCTGATGCTTATTCCACAGCTTTAGAAAGTAAAGGACTCTCTCCTCTGTTTTTGTCTCTCTTTCTTTCTCTCTGTCTCCCCCCCTTCCCTCTCCTTCGCCCCCTTCCCTCTTCCCTCTCCCTCTTCCTCCTTAATGAACTTGTCCTTGCCTGGGAGGATCTTTCCAGGATTCTTACCATGGAACTACAACTATGTAACAATGCTAAGAGCTCAGTTCAGCAGTAGTCAGGAATGTTAACAAAGATTTTAAACAAAATTTTGAAAAGGATACATTAGTTATTAGAGCCACAGAGAAAAATTAATGCTAGAAACTAAAAATGACCCCTATTCAATTAACAAAAAAACTATGCTTATGGGCAAGGTCATTTTTTTTCACCTATTTTTCTTTTTTAGTATCTTCCTCACATCTCAGATGGTAATACGTTGTATGGTACATATAGCCTTAACCTGGTTGGTTTTACCACATGTCAGAAGACATAGAATCACCTTTATTTTTAAAGACTGTTCTCCATGCTTTTCTACCACAGAGTCCCAGTTACCCACATTCTCTCTTATTTAGAAATAGAAGTGATGTTCTAGGTTCAGAGTGCCCATGTGTCATTGCTAGCCAACTATATGGCATCCAGTGGCAAATGCTGTCTTTAGTTGATTCCAGAGTGAGAAAAATAAAAACAGGATAAGGAGACTCAACCATTCAAAAGGTGGCAACTTAGTTTGCTTCTCATTAAGCATGGTAAAGGCCTATAGCAGCAATAATTACCTAAAATCATAGGCGACACTTACTGTCTTGAGCATGGAACTGTGTTGGATATATTTCCTCTATTTGTAAGCCTTTCAAGGATCAAGTGTGTCATGTTCCTCATCTCGTTTATGATGAAATTGAAATTAATGGAGTTAAATAAAATAGAATGTGCAGATCTTCCTGATATCAAACTGTGTGTATCCCCTAAGAGTTTGTTACCATTTGTTATTACCATTTTAATTTTTCCAAAACTGACTCTTTAAAAGTGTCTAAAATCTTTTACCCAGTAAGAAAAACAGGCAGCAAAATGAGTTATCTAGGGATGAGTAATATCTTTTCAAGTGAGAAACAATGGCCTAATTCCAGAAAATGGATTCCAAGACTCTCACGTACAGGATATTCAGGAATTATCTGCATGAAGGCATTGACACAAAGATAGATAATGTGACTTGAACTTGATGCTCGCACTGAACATGATAAAGATCTGTAACACATGAGAAGATTTCTAATAAAATGTTTTAGATTCACCTAATTTTTCATGAGAAAATATTTTTAAGACGTCTAAGAAAGTTGTCACTCTGGGTTGGTAAGATATCCTTATGTTGAATGTACATGTTATATCGCTTAGTCCTCAGGTTCAAGGAGATTAAGGAAAATAGTTCACCTCATTTTATCACTCAGAATTGTACAAGGCAAGAATCAGGAAATTAAAGATGCCTAAAGTGCATGGTAGAAAACTATTTTATCTTCTTACTTTATTTCCACCTGTCCTCATGGTCATATTTTATATACATGTTTGGTTCAAAAATTCAAATATTTGCTTTATATTCAACTTATAGTTACCTTCAAGAGGCTGTCTATGAAGTGGAACTTGAAAACTAAGAATGTAGAAAAGTTTGCCTGAATTGATCAGAACAGTCTAGCAGAAAATGTAAAGCATCAAAGAGAAATGTATTCTAATCTCCCATGTAAGGAAGTAAGAGATGGAAAACAAAGGGTGAAATTGGGTCTATGTAATACATACATTCCGAGGAAAGGAAAACCTGTGTTTGAAGAATTTAAAGAGACTTTTATCTTCCCCTTAGGAATGATATCCCCATGACTGAGGTTAAGAAAGAAATTACACTTAAGTGTACTCATTGGCACAGCCAGTGTGCCTGTCTTCCCTATAACCATTTAACCTAAGGATTGACTTGGTGATTCCTGTCCTTTTACTTCTTCATAATAGTGAACCATTTAAAACTGAGAATAATAAAGTCATCCTCTAGACATGAAAGTGCCTATGATGAGTTTGTGATTATGTTTGTTATTCAACAGCTAATGACATGCTGTCATATAATCAACTGAGCAAAGTTCACTTAGTTATGTTATAATCTAATAAAGTATGTTCTAAGGTAATTATAATACAAATAAATACAATAAATGTCAAATGGGAGAGAGACAGTATTATATAATTATGAAGAGATCATCGCACGATTATAGTTAAAAATAATACAACAGAAGATGAACCTTTTAGGTAGAAGAAATGAATTCAACTTTAGTCTTTCTGCTTCTTTTTGGTGCTATATTGCATGGATATTGCAGTTAACAGAGCTCACTTTAACCTACAGTTGTCTTATGATAATGAAATGCTATTTTGCTGAAATCCTATATTCCATTTTTTTCCATCTTAAATGTATTTTAGCTATTATAAGCATTGTGCATGTGCATGTGTTTCACTGTGTGTGTCTGTGCACATTACTGCAGGTCCCTATGGAGGTCAGAGGTCTCGTATCTCCATATGCTAAAGTTGCAGGTCTTACTAAATTACCCTACGTGGGTGCTTGGAATTGTCCTCTGATCCTCTGCAAGTTCAATATGTCCTCTTAACTGCTGAGACATTTCCCCAGACACTGTGTTTTCTGTTTTATTGATTTCCATGCAAAAAGAAAATATTTTTAATATTAAATTTTTTATCAGATATTTTCTTTATTTAAATTTCAAATGTTATCCCCTTCCAGGTTTTCTCTCAGAAAACCCCATATCCCCTCCCCCTGCTCACCAACCCACCCACTCCTGCTTCCTGGCTCTGGCATTCCCCTACCCTGGGGCATAGAACCTTCACAGGACCAAGGGCCTCTCCTCCCATTGATGATTGACTAGGCCATCCTCTGATACATATGCAGCTGGAGCCATGAGTCCCACCATGTGTTTTCTTGAGTTGGTGGTTTAGTCCCTGGGAGCACTGGGGTTACTAGTTAGTTCATATTGTTATTCCTCCTACGGGTTGGCAAGCTCCTTCAGCTCCTTGGTCCCTTTGATGTTTTTATTCTGTGCCCACTCCTCTCCAGACTGTGTTTCTCTCCCTTCTTCCCACTCTCGGAATGTGATTTTCTGATTAACATTCTAATTCTTCCATCAGTCAATGGGAAGGGTTAGAGTGAAGAAAGGGTTGTGAGTTCTGAGTTCTATCACTTACTTTGTGACTTTGGAGAAATGTCTCTTTAGAGTTTCAGATCCTTCCATTGGAATAGTGATATTTAGGGGCTGGGGAGATGGTTCAGCAGTTATGCACACATAGTCCTCTTGTCGAGAACAGTTCTCTCCACCACAGAGCGTGCTTCATAACCACCTGTAAGTTCAGTCGAAAGGATCTAACACTGTCTTATGGCCTCTGCAAACACCGCAGTTGGACAAAAATCACACTTAGCACCCCCATTACAATTAAATATGTAAATAAAAGTTATCTTTGTGTCCTGTGATTATTAGTGAACCTACAAGAAATGCACAGTTAACATCCTCTGGTATGCATTCTCAGATCAATAAATATCTACTCTCTTAAAATGTTTAGGTGCTGTTATACATGCAAAAAATTTTCAAGTGATTTAGAAGGCTAGTGGAAAAGAAAGAATGTCTGCATTTTTTATCCAAACGACAGCCTTCCATTCATTCCTACAGGACATGATAAAATGAACCTTGTATGCAGAGAATAGGCCACTGTCCTAACAGTAAATCACTTTCACTCATCAATTTTGATTTATTACCAAATAAACGCTGGGATCTATGGGATTTAAAACATATGTAACTTCAGTTGTGCATTCGGGGTACCAAATGCAAACTCATAAGTAAAGAGAGGACGCAGAAGTGAGAGGCAGGAAAGGAAGGTGGGAGAGGGAAGGATGAATGTGGGAACGGGAAGGGGGACTGGGAGACAGTAGACAAAGAAGAGTAAGAAGGGTGAAGGGCTTGGAGGAGAAAGGAAGCAGCTAGGGAGGCAGGGGGGCAAGCTGAGATGAGCGATTTTAAATACAGACTAGGCAGAGATCATAGACATAGTCTGTGCCTCTTACGTCTTAGTTCAGTGAATCTGCCTCTGCCCCCTCTTCAGGTCAAGGAGCCACACCCTTTCCCTTTGCTCTGCTAGTCAAAGGTAACTTTCTCTCTGCTCCTAAGCGTGGCCCCCTCTTTCATGGCTGGCATTTAAACTCTTCTGTAAGGTTTTCCTCTCTTGGATTCTTCTGATGTTTATTATTAACACCCCTCATTTGTTCTGAATTACATATTGACGTATACCATTGCTTAAGTTGACATGCCCCTGTAAGTTTTTTTTTTCAAAATACCAAATTTGACTGCCAATTCCCTGGATATTGACTTTATTGTAACCCTGCTCCCAGTCCACTGAATGTTTGTGTTTATAAATATTAAGTATTTCTTTATTGATTCATATAAGAGATTTTAACAATTATTTTTAGTTCAAAATAACTCAGATTTTATTGTCTTATTAAAATATAAATTGCCCCAATTATACTACCAAAGACAATTTATTCAAGCAAAATGAAATAAAATCCTTGTTCTGTATACACTTGAAAAGTGTAGTAAACTAAATCAAGTTTTTTGTTTTTTTTTTTTTTTTTTTTTTTTTTGCTAAAATTAGCTGCTCATAAGAATTAACATAGAGAGTGCGGGTTAGATTTATTTATTTAGGAATATAGGTGTATATACATGTATATATGCAACAACAAATAATGTAAAAAGAGATCATGAATTTGAAAGAAAGCAAGGGGGTATATGGAAGGGTTTGGAGGGAATAAAGGGAAGAGGGAAATATGTGTGATAATCTCAAAAATTAAAAAAAACTAACATTTTTTTAAATCAACCATATTTTCATATTGGTCATAAAAATAATTAACATTTATCCCTCATACCTGAAATACTTTGACACAGGGATATGGAGCAGTTTTTAAATGGTGGAATCTGTTATTAAAGAATAAGCTCACTACATTCTACACTTTCTTTCCTGAAAGAAGTCTAACTCTGAAATCGAGGGTTATCCAAATGCAAGACGCTGTATTTCTAAATGAAGTGTCATTAGAAGCAGCAAGAAGGAGAGCATTTACGCACCATGCCCTAAACCACCCTGCCTTCATTTGTACTGCTGTTTGAAGGATATTTCTTAAGCCCTTGATGTGACTATATCAGCAAAATATAATAAATTAACATGAATAATCCTCGACTTTTATTATACTCTATCTTTTCACATGAAAAGCATATAAGTAGGCATGAAATACCATGAATTTTCTACCCCTAACTGCATTCTGTAAAGAGCTGTCCTAGGCATATGAAGTGCTTTTAATCTGAATGAACTTCATTAGCTTTGGATTTAGTTGTGCATTCAGGGTACAAGTTGAAAGGCCTACCTGTTTGCTCAGGCTTTTCTTGGAGTTTGCCTGAGCAACACAGAAGGGATATAGTGAGATGGGATAGAGGTATTTTAAGAAATGATTATAAGAAAGAAGCACTTTTGAATATTCGCGGAGACCCACTGAGCACGCTTATGCATTTCATTGAAAACTGATCAAGTGTTCAACAGCAGCATGTACTCACTAGGGAGACTCCATTAGAGAGACTTAAGTTACCTAGGGACCATGAAGAGCCCAAGCTGAGATAACATGTTCCAAATGGACAAGAGAAGTCCCAAAACAACAACGACTCCTTATCAAGGATTAGTTCTAAGCCAGACAGCATTTTAATTGTTAGATACATCTTATATTAGTCCCATAAGCCCATAATGTACATATTGCTATTTTAATGTTTGTAAATATCATACAGAAACCAAAGACAGTAAAACACTTGCTGAAGACATCTAGGTTAGGTTTGATAGTTGTTGAGACTTGAAAATGTCTACTCTAGCTTAGAGTACTCTTTAGAAACTGTTACAGATAATATGTACATAATAAAAACGGCAAATATTATAGACCTGAGAAACAACAGCAAAACTAAGGCTGATTCCTGCAAGGACTTCTTGGGGCAATGATGATATTTTCCATATGGGGGTCTAGGTTTTTCTCTTTCCATATATAATGATGACTCAAAAAAAGTGTCAGATGAAATACGAGCAGAAACAAAGTCAAAATCAAAGGTAGCTTGTCCTGGATAAATTCTGAGAATTCCATGTAGCTTGCTTCTGATGTCTTTAAGAGTACCAAGAACAAAGCAGGGATAAGAAAGGATGGGTACTGATGGATGGAGGACCATACGGGCTAGTGAAGAGAGAACCTGTGGAGTGGGAGTACAGCTCAGTTGGTACAGTGCCTGCCCAGTGTTTACAAAACCATGTGTTCAATACCCATCACAATAGCAACCAGCCTCATGGTACAAACCTGTAACCCCAGCATTCAGGATGTATGTAGAGAATACCTTTGGCTACATAGTGAATTAAACATCATTCTGGGATACATGAGAACTTGTCTGACATAAACGGGCCAGGAAGAGAGAGGAGGTAGAGAAAGAATGAGTAACAGCCTCCGACAAATAGAACATTCTAGGAAAGAAGAAGCTGGGATTTTTTAACACAAACTTTTTATTGATTATTTGGAAATTTCACATAATGCACTCCAATCACATTTACTTCCCAGTTCTCCCAGGTCCACCCCCCACCGATGTGACCTTCCCCAAAACTAAAGTAGAAGAAAAAAATGGAAAAGAGAGAAAAGAAACTAAGTCCATGCTTTGATCTTTAAATTCTTGTTAGTAATCATAAGGTTGGTTTGGGGGCTCAGATGTCGTTGGTGTTTTGTTTGTGCATTTTAACACAGTACCTTTGTGATCGAGCAAACATATTTGTTAGAGGGTGGATATTGTGGTGACAAATAAGGACAAACATGTCCTTGGATCCAACTGGAATTTACTGAGATACTCCAGCCTCTACTATCTGTGAGCTTATGACTACCTCTGTAATACAGAAATCAACAATCTTGTTCAAGAAGTCAAATTTAACAGATGAACATTCACAAATACTACTTTAATTAGGAAAAACATGATAAGGGTGCTTTGCACCAGAATGCACAAAGAAAGCAAACCCTGCTGTCTTTCAGGCAGTGGGTGTTATCCCTGCATAAGAAGCCTAGGATCATGCCCTTAATTAGCTAATTATTTAGAAATTAGAAAGGAATCACTTAACAAGGAACACACACCCCATGAAACAAATGGCAAGGCTAGTGAGGAAATTTACTTTCAAGAATTAATAAAGAGTGTCAATGAGCTACATATGGCACTCATGTGTAATTAAAAACAAATTATAGTGTGGAGAAACATTAAACATGCTAGTAAATTAATTTCCTCAATTAAGACAAAAAACTCCCAAATTTTAAAATAGAAAACATATGTATTTTCCGCATGAAGTATGGAAATTATTTTCTTCTGTCGTACTTGATGTTTATTTAAAAGAGTCAACAAGACTGAAGAAATATACAGGGAACATTTCCCTGACACTATGGTAAATGAGACCCTGATCAACAAGAGCGGGAGAGCTCTCCTCCTCGTTTGTTTTGGCAATTTTCCCTCTGTTAATTAAACACTGTATATTTGAACAGTAAAAAACAATCAATCATAAATAGAGCTCTCTTCTTTTTATCATTTTTTTGTGTAATAATAAATACAATATGCTACAAGTAAGACAGTAGACAAAGTCACTTGGATTCAAGAAATAGTCTCCCCACTCTTGCAAAGGAAAAACTCTATACCCTGCTCTCACAGCAAAACAATCGTTGCTCTTTTTCTGTGCAGCTTAGGGACAACTGTAGTTAAATAGTATACATAGAGTTAGTTGAATCTTAAAGAATACGTGGGACTACTTCTGAAAGGGAAGCAGGCAGGCTAACTGCATATCTCAGCTCTGCCTTAACTCACCAAATCCAACCTTTCAGGTCTCAATTCCTAACTCTGCAACAGACTACATGTTGAGTCCTCCATCCCCCTACCTCCCATGCCCATTCTTGTGGATCACACATGTCTTGCACTCCTAAATTCCTACCCCTTACCCTCATTCATTGTTTTATTGTAACACTCCACACCAGCAAGCACTTCTTGAGAAGCCTCAGGACACTCCAACCAGGGAACCAGGTGAGCTAACTACAGAGCTTCACCATTACACCGATTTCTCCAGGTCCAGTTTTCTAGTCTCAGCCCAGCTCTGGACCAAACTTCTTGCTGTGGCATCTCCTCACTCTCTTCCTGATTCCCAGAAGACTAAGCAGATCCTGATAGAACACCCTTTTCATGCTTTGAATGAAAACGGTCCCCATAGGCTCAGAAGGAGTGTCACTATTGGGAGGGGTAACCTTGATGGAGGAAGTGTGTCCCTTGGGGTGGGTTTTCGGGTTTCAGAAGCCCAAGCCAGGCCCAGTGGCATTCTCTTCTTGCTGACTGCTGCTCTGGATATTGAACCTTAAGCTACTTCTCTAGCCATGTCTAAATCAACGTGAGCAGCCCACAGAAGAAGCTGTAGAGACTGATGTAACATGTACAGGCCTCGCGAGAGTCAGTACCTTGCTTATATATTATGGCTTGCAGTTTAGTGCTTCTGTGAGGCTCCTGAGTGTGTGAACTCCTGAGTCTCTGTTTCCTTGCCTTCTATCGAGGTGTTTTGCCTCTGGTTATTTGTTTTGTCCAATTCTGATGTGGTTATCTTTGCTTTTTGTGATATTCTATTATATTTTATTATTATCCCTTAAAATCCTATTGGATTTTTAATGAGTGACAGAAAGGGAATGGATCCACATGTGAAGGGAGGTGGGGAGAACCTGAGTGGCAGTAGAGAAAGAGAAAAATGTAACGGCATATATTGTGTGAGAAAACATATCAATTTTCAACAAAAGAAAAAAGTAAGTAGGAAGTATTACCAGTTAATACATGTAACATTCCAGGCAAAAGCATAAGACATTAAAAATTCCTGGGTTGTTGTTTTTGTTGTTGTTGCTGTTGTTGTTGTTGTTGTTGTTGTTGTGTGTGTATGTGTATTTATTGGAGATTTGTTAATTTGGAGATCATCATTGCTGCGGGCTTAGTTTTCTGATTACTTCCCTTATTCCCTTGGAAATAACTATGCAGATTCTAGAAGAAATAAAATGAGCCCAGCAAGAAATTCATGGGTTTTGATAAGATATTAGGTAATGGTGTAAGAGGAAAAAGTATAAAACTAACAAGTGAAGCGTTCACCACAACCTCTTATATAATGTGTTAGCCGATAGCTTCACTTTTGTTCCTGTGCTTCCTAGGAACCAAACAAAGAAAAATGTGCTAACTTGCTTACTTACGCCACAATTCAAAAATCTAAAACTCCATGGCACATTCTTGACCTCTAAAGTTTATGTATAGCAGTGGGAGGTGAAGGGGGAACCGGGCAGTATGGTAGTCAAGAATCAAGACTGCAAATTGTCCAGCCGATGTATGTAAGGTGCCAACAGCATTCATATCACAAGTGCTACATCAAGGACTATGTAACTTTCTAAACTGTTTCATTATGGTCCCCTGGCTTAAGTGTACACTCCATAGGACTCTATCCCTTTTGTTCAGTGTTCTTGTGACTGGCGTTAGTTAGGAAGTTCATTTATTATAGAGGGGTTAAAATGATGCTATGACTTGTTCTTAAATTATGCAGGACAGATCAGCAGCCAGAGTACAGCTTGGGAATGTACTAGGGGGTGCAGACTTGGAGAACACACTTCAGAGCATCAGCCTCAGCGTTTGCAGCTCTAAGAGATGAAAAGGAGCTTCATCCTAAGCATGCTCAAGATTCTCCCCCCCCCCCGTATTCTCTCTATAAATCCCAGAGGGAGGAAGGTTCTAGAATTTTCTATAACCATTTCATCTGTTTGGATTCTTCTCCAAGGGTTTGGTTTCTTGTCCTCTCCCTTCTCACTTATGTTTTCCAGAATTCTAACCTTTCTGCAAGAAAGGTGGTTGGCAGTGACTGTCAACATGGCAGGATCTACAATCATGAAAAAGGCAAGCCACTGTGCATGTCACGGAACAATGGAAGTGGGAACACTCACCCTAAATGGGGGGCAGCTTCATTCCTAAGGCTGGGGTCCTGGACTTAAAATAATACAGTTTAACCAGAAACCTCTTTCTCTAAGCATCATGTCCCAGCCATGATGGAGTGTACTTTCAGTGCTTCCTCAGATATCTTGTCACAGCAGTAAGACAAAGGATGGCCACACCATCCTGTTGAGGTGTGAGTGAGTTGGGAATCTACTCACATTCAGCATATTTCAGCATATCTACTTAAATTACTTTAAGAACTGTTGCCCGATCATTCCTGTTTTCTTATTAAGAGCAATCAAATAGAATGCAACAATACTCTGTTCTGCTCCTAAGTAAAAATCCTGTTCATAGAATGAAACTGAAGTGGTTTTAAGCAAAAATTTATTTGGTTTCAGAATATAACTGGAAAAATAGGTTCACCAAATAATTCATTAGTTTTTATCAAGAACATCAATATATTACTTGAGAATAAAAAGGACATGATTAAATTTTTTTCTTATATAAATCTGTATAACAGCACTTACATATGTTTGATATTTAGACTCTGCATCAAGTGATCCAAGTCCTTCATTGTACAGGCAAAGTACCTGAATTTTTACGGCTAGTAACTCAAGTCAATTAGAAGCTTTTACATCCTTGAAGTTCTCTGTTGATTACAGTATTCAGTGCTGGCTCTCTGTAGGTTTGTTTCTGTTGCTGGGATTAGAAACCAGAACTCTACACAAGTGGGCAATCACTTTATCACTGAGCGACATCCTAACCCATCTACAGATTGTTAACATTGTACCCTAATGATTTCTCTTTTCAGAAGTTGAAAATTCCATATACATGACTCTTTTCTATAACCACAATATAATGGAAAAATTGGGAAAAAATTCTCTGCAGACAACAAAATGTCTAAAATTATAGACAATGTTTAAATACCATTAAAATTCACATTGTAAAATAATTTTTCTTGAAATAATTAAAAATGAACATTAATACATTTATAATAGCTAATTAAATTGGCTGTTAGATAAATATAAACCTAATGTATGGTTGAAAATGAGAGCCTGTTTGTACAACACATAACTTTAAGTGCTCCTGGAGTATATGTTATGAAGTGAATGGTTTGCTCAAAGAAAACTGAAAAAGTACAGGAGGAATTCAAATATCAGTGACATTGCAGTGAAGAATTGATACTTCAGGAAATGTTAACTACTTGGTAAAGAACAGGGTGACAAAAATGTTTAAGAGACCAAGACTCAGCTACAGAAGTTAAAATATGTGATCCCAGTAGTAATTAACTCTGCTTCCAATATACATGTATATACATGTGCATGCATAGACACACATACATACACACTCAACATATACCTACACATACACCCTCACTCACATACACTCACTTAAACATCAAAACATACACACACCTACATGCACACACATACATACACTCACACATCAACACACATACAAACACACACACACACATGCACATATATATGGCACACAAAAAATTTTTGTTGTTGTAAATAGATTTTTTCTTACATAATTTATTCTGCTTATGACTTCCCCTCCCTCTACTCTTTCTAGTTCTTCCTCCCCTCCCTTCCCATTGGATTCACTCCCATTCTCTCTCATTAGAAAACAAACAGGGCCAGGCATGGTGGCACACACCTTTAATCCCAGTACTTGGGAGGCAGAGGTAGGCAGATTTCTGAGTTTGAGGTCAGCCTGGTCTACAAAGTGAGTTCCAGGACAGCCAGGGCTATACGGGAAAACCGTATCTCAAAAAACAAAAACAAAAAAACAAAAACAAAAAACAAAAACGAAAAACAAAAAAAGAAAGAAAGAGAGAGAGGGGGAGAGGGAGAGAGAGAGGGAGAGAGAGAGAGAGAGAGAGAGAGAGAGAGAGAGAGAGAGAGAGAGAGAGAGAAAACAATCAAGCCCAAGGAAAAGAATTTGGGGATCCAGCTCAAGGCCTGACACTATTACTGAGGCTATGGATTGCTCACGAAAAGGGACCTATCATGAAGGCCCTCCCAAAGACCCAACAAACAGCTGAAAGAGTCAGATGCATATATTTGCACCCAACCAATGGACAGAGCAGCTGACCCCTGTTGTTGAAATAGGGAAGGCTGAAAGAAGCTGAGGAGAAGGGCAATCATGTAGCAGGACCAGTAGTGTCAATCTGAAACCCTGAGATCTCTCAAACACTGGACCACCAAACCAACAGCATACACCAGCTGATATGAGGCCCCCAACACACATACAGTAGANGACTTCTGGGTCTGTGTTCATTCAGAGATGATGTACCTAACCCTCAAAAGACTGGAGGCCCCAGGGAATTTGGAGGTCAGGTGGGGTGGGGAGGTGGGGCCATCCACATGGAGATAGGGGCTGTGGAGGAAGAATGGGATGTGGAATAGTCAGAGGGTGGATTGGGGAGGGCGAATAAACTATGGAGTGTAAAAAATAAAAAATAAAATAAAAAGAAAGAAAACAAGCATATATATATATATATATATATATATATATATATATATATATATATATATATATATAACTTGTTGGAGATCTATTGTTGGACATGCACACTACACTCAAGAGTAGCTTGTACTTCCAGTGAGACTCTCTGGGAGAAAATTACAGTTTTATTTGCCAGTGGTTATTAATTGGAGATTGCCTCTGACTTAATTCTGCTCTAGGGCCCTGTCTAATGTAGACCTGTGTAGGGTCTGTGCATGCTGCCTCAGCCTCTGTGAGTTCATACGTGGGATGATCCTGCGATTACCTGGCATTATTTTCTTGGTGTCCTCCATTTCCTCTGACTCTTTGACCCTTCCTGACTCCTCTTCTGCAGGGTTCCTAGAATATGGAAGGGAGAGTTTTGGTGGATATACCATTTTAAGGCTCAGTGTTCCAAGGTCTCTCACTCTCTGTATAGTGTCTAGCTGTAGATCTCTTTCCTAGATTGTCATTAAGAGTCATTTTATTACTTTATCATTAGTGTATTTACTTTCCATTCAGACCAGTTTCCACCCCCTTCTTCTCCTCCCAGTTCTCCTCATTCACTTCCCAATCTAATGGTCTTCTATTCCTCCCCAGAGAAGGGAAGACCTCCCATGGATATCAACCAGCCCTAGCACATCAAGTTGCAGTAAAACTGGGTATGTTCTCTGCAATTGAGGCTAGACAAGGCATCCCAGTATGAGGAAAGGGGTCCAAAGGCAGGCAACAGAGTCAGAGACACCCTGCTCTTACTTGTAGGAGGCCACGGCCCCTCCCCTGGGCTACCCGAAGCCGCACCTTAAAGATGGCACCTGTTGGCTATGGAGCTTATGCTAAACAGGTCCATATTTGGTGGTGCTATGTTCCCACTCCTCTGGTTGACTGAGGCCGCACGCCTGGTGAAGTGATGTGGCCTGCCGCGATTGGAGTGGATAAGAGTATAAAAGGGCTTGTATCCCAGGGTTCGGGGGAGATGAAGAGGGAGATGATGAAGATTGTTCAAGGTTCCTGAATAAACTGCTGTTAGAAGAACTGGTGGTTGAGTCTTCCTTGTCGTCAAGAGAGAGGACAAGACACTTACTATTGGGACTCCCTCGTGAACACCAAGCTGCCCAACAGTAATATCTGTGCTGAGGGTATCAGTCCTATGTCAGCTCCTGGTCAGTGATTCATTCTCTGTGAACCCCTAAGGACACAGAGTATTTGATTCTGTAGCTTTCTGTGGTGTCCCTGACCCTCTGGTGCCTACAGCACTTTTTCCTCCCCACCCTCCCACAGGATTCTCCAAGCACCATCTTTTTTTTTTTTTTTTTTTTTTTTTTTTTTTTTTCTTTTTATTTCAAAGTTCCTTTAAAGAATGAGGTATTTGGTTTTACCCTGTGTCCCTGGGATACCTAATCTCAGGTTTTTGGTTACCCCTACAGTGGTAGGCANCTCTGTGAACCCCTAAGGACACAGAGTATTTGATTCTGTAGCTTTCTGTGGTGTCCCTGACCCTCTGGTGCCTACAGCACTTTTTCCTCCCCACCGGAACAAAAGAAACTGTAAAAACAAACTTTTTTTTTTTTTTTTTTTTTTTTTTTTAAATACCTTTTTATTGCTAAGTTCCTTTAAAGAATGAAGTATTTGGTTTTACCCTGTGTCCCTGGGATACCTAATCTCAGGTTTTTGGTTACCCCTACAGTGGTAGGCATGGGTTCCATCTTATGAAGTGGCCCTTAAGTCAAACCAGATATTGCTTGTTTGCTCTCCAGCGTTTTGTTGCACCAGTGCCCAAACGTATCATGCAGACAAGATCAAAATGTTTATTGATGGATTAATATTCACATTTTCCTTGGAAAGTGTGAAGGGTACCTACATTTACCAAGGATGCTCAAACGTAGGAGTGAAGGTTTAGTCAACTTCTTCATTTTCAGTTGTGTAGGCGTTTACTTCAGCAACAGGAGGAAGTACAGGGCAAGCCAGTTCAAATTCATGGTCCTTTGAGGAGTAGTATGAAAAGAGTAAAAGCTTCCTAAAATATATACATATATAAAGGGAATGTAAATAAAATTGCCAAATGATGGAGGAGATACAGGTCCAGCTGACCATCTCTTCTCACTAAATGAAGCCTCTAGTGCTGGTACATCTAATTGAGATTTTAGCCAAGGGGTCCTATCAGAACACCCAAATAACCAGGCCTAAAGGTTGCTCTCCAGAAATTGACACCAAATAGATATTTTAAAAGACTATATCTAAATGACAAATTCGGAGTTAGTAATGGATGAAATATTTAAAAAATTTTTATGATGTAGGCTAGGATGTATTTTCTGGGGGCTGCTAGATGGTCAAAGAGATAAGGATAAACCTCCAAATGCTCAGACTCATTGGTCCATGACTGAAGAGGAATTTTCTCTTTAAACGTCACATCTTCAATTAAATTCCTCAGCCCTTAGTGTGATGTTTTGCGGACAACATTTGGGAGGTAAACTGATAGTGATGAAGGAATAAAGGATGATGGGAATATCTGAGAAGCAAGTGAGAAGGCAACCATGGAGTGCTTAAGAACAACAGTTACCAGAAACCAACTTCTCTAATTAAGAGAACTGTCCCTACACGTTTTAGGCACCAGATGCTTAGTCCTGAGCCTGGAGCTATCAGGAGCCGGTGAAAACACTAAATCTTGTTAAAAAGTGTCTAAGTCACTAGAATTGCCTACTTCTGTAGAGTCGTGGAATGAGACTTTTCCTCAGTCTCTTCTTTCATGTCCAAACCATGAGGTTAGTGAACTTTCTCTGCACTGTACTCCCATCATAATTTGGTACATGGTCAAAGCAATAAGGTCATTTGATCTTGAGTAGGATCCTATAAACTTGAGGAAAATTAACGCTTTAACATGTATAAACTGACTATATTGGGAAACTATTATAGTAGTAGATCAGTGACTAACTTAGCAACTACATTTGTGTTTTCATAGCTGTGAGGAAACTAATTTTGTTTCTTAAGGTACCAAGTGTAGTACTTTGTTTTAGCAATGGACACAATCTGAAATGACTAAATTTTTCTTGCCTTGGAAGTTTGAAGAAAAATTTGAACCTTCAGAATTAGATAGCATACCTTATATGAGTCGTCTCTGGGAATTTAAGCTTCCTCAGAGGTTCTGTTTCAGAGAATAAGACACACTAGATCTTCTGTCAGGTGTTTCTCTCATCACAGACTACTAGACGGTGCATAAAATATATTGTTTTTGATATTCCACACTCATACCTAGAGATCTTGATATTCTTACAACTGTAACTGATCTTACTATGCAAGCCCAATAGTACTGATGGTGGTTTCCACACAGTACTAATGTTACTGTTAATATGGGAAATGGGGTGTGACTAAAAGTGAGATTCCTGAATTAATTCTGGAAAGAATGACGAAGCCTTATTTCACTGTAAGAAAAGAAAAAAGAAAAAAGAAAAATTATGAGCCCCTTGAATTAAACGTCACCATGATTTTTCATAGATTAGTAAGCATTAAATATGAGGTTTTGATTTTAGACATGATAATTGAGAAGAAGAACCATCAATGTATCTACTATCCCAAGTAGTGGAGACTGTACTTTTATTTATATATGAATTACTTTAAATACATGCTATTACAAAAAATAAGCAATATCTTCCTTTTGAAACAATTGATTCTAAAAATTAACTAACACAGCATACATGACTTTTAAACAAAATGGAATAACTACAGTGGGTATATTATGACCAAAAACATCTGTGTCAATTTCCTGTGTTTGAAATTTGACCTCCAGGGCAACATTTCTACTCATATGTAATATAAAGACATAACGAAAAAGATCCTTTATCATAGTCCAGCATCCTGGTCTTAGACTTCCTCATCTCCACAAGTGTGAGAAGCATTTTAATGAATCATTCAGTCTGTGATATAGGGTTATACTAAGATATAGTCAATGCTGACACAGTTGTATAGAGTCATTGAAATTGAATGCTTATCTGACAAAATAACTAGGTGTTGCACAAAGAGAGAAGACTGGTGTATGAATCATAGAAACTACTAGAGGAGATTTCTGCCTTTCATGGGCATTCAGCATACTATTTATGCTTGCCAGTACCCTGCTTGTTCTTTATGTTTAATGCTTAAATACTGATCTTTGGCCACTGCACAATGGGCAGGAATCCATATATGTTGTGTGTGATTTTCTGTATGCTTATATACTTTCTATTCCACTTGGAAGGCTCTACATTTTGAAATGTAGGATACCACATTTTAAAAAATGGAAACATCACAAATAAAACAGCCTTGATTAGTGAGCATTATTTCTATACATGGTCCAGAAAGACTACTCATCTAGGGGTACACATAGGGTAAACTGAGTAAGCAAAATATTAATTTTTATTGATATATCACTGTAAAATTGGAATGTTTATAGTCAGTTATGAAAAGTGAAGGTTTGGCTGCAAGGTGACTGATCTGATATGGATCTAGCTTAACACCAAAACCTGAAACTATGGAGAGTGTGGATGAAAAGAAATTGGTCCTTGAGCACTTTGAAGTAAGTTGAAAACTGCTAATTTACAAAACTAGAAATAATAATGCATATCCACTTCACTCTAAGGAAATCTACAATTACTTTCTGGCGTTGGAGCCTGGAGATGACAAGCAGAAATAGCACCTGCCAAGAGGAAGGAAAATAATACAGAATAAGTCATCAGCATCAGACCGTAAGTGGATGAAGGAGAGGATGTATTTGGTGTCTGCATCTCTTTTTATCCTTTAGTGATAATTTGTTCTTGCCTTGGATCTTTGTGGCAAGGTAACCATCTGCTGAGTGACTGGAGAAATGAAGGTGAAAGCAGACGGAAGTGAATCTTCCCTCTATGGTACCATGTTGGCTTCCCAGGATATGGCCCAGAGGTGCAAGGATCTGGGCATCACTAACCTGCACATCAAACTCTATGTCAAAAACTCTTAAAACTAAAGCCCAGTCACTTTTGCAGAAAGAAGTTTCAATGTGGCTTCTGTCTGTGAACAAGACTTCAGATTATCTTCTATCAATCAATTGTTTCACATAAGCTTAATAATAATAATAATTGTTTCATGTAAGATTAATAATAATAAGTAAATAAATACATTTAGAAATCCCACAACTAAGAGATACGCCCTCCTTCAAAGGAATATCAATAGAAAGAAAAGTGGATTTCTAGATAGTAGCAGCCCAAGATGAAAGCAACTAATTAGGGCCACAGTTTATTAAAGGGAAATGACCATCACCCGAAACATCTACACCTAATAGAAATATCCTTCAAGGGGAAAGTACAACACACATCAGACAAAAGAAACTTGAGAAAATTTGTTTGCTACCAATGCCCACTTAAAAACTCCAAAATTATACTAAAGACACAAATAAATGACTAAAAATACTCAGTTTTAAGATATTGAAAAAGGACAGTTAGTGAAGATGAGCTTTGAGAAATGTATAGGCACTTTCCTTCATAATACTGTGACTTCAGAGACTAAAAAGGCCCCCATGACTACTGCTTCACCTTGGAACTGAGTTGGAGATCCCAGCCCGTGCTTTAGGCTGTAAAAAGGAAATGAGAATACGAAGGACTAAGAAAAGTGAAGGAAAAAAAAATAAGGAAAGGAAGAAAAAGAAATCTTAAGCCAGGTGCAGGATGCATGTCTTGAAAGACAAAAGTAAGAGACAGCCAACTATAATAAGCAAGCCTGAGTCCAGTCTTGGAAAATAAATTTTTGTTGAGATAAATCTGTCCCCACTTGTTTAAATAAGCGAGGAAATGGAATTTAAGGTAATTCACATTATTTTGGAGCTACGTGTTTTAAATCAGCCTTATACAAAATACTGGGTCAAAATCATTACATGGCTTTTAACCATAGAACTGTGTAGATGAGAAAGACAGTATGTTCTGCCCCAAATGTATACACATTCTGAACCAGCATTACTGTTTAATTTAATTAAATTTTTTACCACATACACCAGCAAAGGAAATACTGTAGCATTTGTTTGTTTGTTCACAAGAGCAAAAGAACTTTAAGGATGTAGCCAACTCTGTAGTCAGAAATAGTAAATTCTGGATATCCCACATTAGTTCGGGCAGCCACATTTTTCTGCATAAGTATTGATGGTGTCAGGACCGTATTACAGACAGTTTCTGCAAAGGACAGATATTGCATAGTGTAAAACTTTGATGTATATGTTCCTTACATTTTACAAGTACTAAAAAGTTTTCTCATTTTGTAGATCTTACTGGGATCCATGAGCAGTTAGATTTGACCCACAGATTAAGATTAGTTTTGGCTGTAAGTTACTAAACCCTGTAAGTAGGACAGTGAAAACTGATCACACAGCATCATTTTTGGAAAGCACGGGAGGAAACAAATCTAACATACTTTTATGATCGGGCTACTTTTAAAAATAGTTAGAGAAACAAGCAAAAATGCATCAATAATGGTTTTCTCTGGAACAGAAAGAGAAATGATAATACCCAAATAGTTGAAATGGTCACCAGTAACATTTTGTTCTAAAAGTATACCATGGAATGGTAGAGATCTATTCTGAGGTTTTATAACACACACAGTTTTCACACATTTTGTTTTACATTGAAATTTTTGCCCTGCTAAAACTTTGCTGCATTCCAAATGATCTAACTGTGATCATTTTTAAAGTGTGATTTTTATATAGTAGTCAGGTTATTGGCACACCATGACACCCTGATCCTCCCCTCTGAGGAGAAGTCATGAAGGCTTTCAATGGAAATACATAAATATATTTAAAGAAGCTTACATAGGCAGCTATGCATCATTTCACAAATGCATAGTATACATGCATATGGCAACGGAGTTTGAAATTTGAAATACTGAATAGCGTGATCTATTTCCCGACATTTAAAACAGTTCATAAAATCATGTTTATATGACTCAAAGACAAAGGCTCAATAGCAATACTGTAACACAAGTGTATATATAATGTCTGCCCACAGTATGCATATATTTTCTAAACATACACATTATGCAAAGAAATTATAAAACCTCAAGCCTAGAGTTTGCTTAAAATAAATATTATGTGGTATACAGGGTGTTGGACTAACTAATCATGGGGAATAACATGAATGTGATCCTTAAGCTATACAGGCTTATATCAGGTTTCTGAAAAAAAAAATCACATGAAATTCCTCCTTCTAAAGGTCTGCAGGGAAAATGCAGAATATTAATTTTCATGGTGTTCCACTCCAGCATTCTGAAAGAATTATATGTCTGGGTAAGGCAGTTACTACATCCTGGCACTAATGCAGCCCAAACCATTCTGTGAACTGAATGAGAATATTTCCACCCAATATGTGCCAAATAACAGGCCAGCTCAAGTGAATGGAGAAAGGTGTAATTATAGTTACATTTAATACCTGTAATGAACTCAGCCTAGAAAGCTTTCCATTGTTTGCATGCCATATACTAGTTATAAATACATTTTAAAAGGTGTAGCACAAAAGTGAATATTAAAACTTCAAGGTTGTTTTACATACACATCGTATCTGTTGCCGCGAGGGTGGACCGCACAGCTCAGCTGTGTGTGTATCCCTGCCAAGCAAAATACATTTACCCGATTTGAAATTAGGGATTTTTATTTTCTTTCCTGCTCAAATTATTTGGATTTAAGTTAACATGTATAACTATCTGAACCTGATGGATGACTGGATAAAGACTTAAGGAAAATATTCATATGCTCTAAATTGAAATATAAGTTCCTAGAGAGGGGGGGAACATCACTGCTATGTAATACGCAGAGGTGATTAAAAGAAGAAGAAGAAGAAGGATGTCCGTCAAGATTTCATGGAAGAACGGAAGTGTTACTTCACTTTGACCTTTATGTTATTCAGATAAACTGAAAATATTTTGTGAGCAGTATTTTAACTTTCAGACATTATAAAAATTGAACCTGGGGTAGTGATAGAGATTCCTTAAAGATAAATTATTAGAAATTTAAAGGCCATTGATACTTAAGAACTGTCATGAGTACCATTTATTGTTTCTCGGGCTAAAGTACGGACCTGTGAAAGACCCTGTGTCCATGGAATTGCTCACCTGACCAGTTATGTCGGTCATGACTGTATATCAAAGCAAATATCTCTCTCAGGCTCTGCTTCCCCACCCAGCAACACGATCTTCCGCAATCACAACTGGTGGGTCCTCAGAGGGAAAAAGAGGCGGGACAGCCAGGGGCTAAGTGATCTCAGGCAGAGGTGAGTATGCTATAAAGGCAGCTCATTTTAATGGGGGTCGGGGCGGGGGGGGGGAGAGGGAAGGCAAAGACTATTTAAACAGTTGGAGAGTAAGGGCTATTGGGGGGTGGCAGGACTAGAGTGCTGTGGATGCCTCATTTGCATAAGGAGAAGTTCCAGATGCTGCTGTACACAACCTTGAAAGGGTTATGGTAACCTCCTCTGGTGGGACAAAGGTTGGGGCACACTACTATGTGCACTGGGACCCTGTAGGCCTGGGCAGGGGATTAGCGAGCCTACTCCTCCTACCAATCATAGAATGAGATTTCTGAGGTTTGGACATCTTGTTCCAGGGTAGCTCACATGGCTCTCCACAGCTCCAATGGTTGCCCAACCCCACACAAATAAGCTCTGTAGTTAATGGATTCATCAATTCACCATAAATTGGCCTGTCAATGACATAACAATACGCACATATATTGATCACAACACATGAAAAGTCCACTGGAACTTGCTTTTCAAACTTGATTGATTTGGGGGTAATAATCACACAGGTTGAGTTTCATTATGTCTCTTTTATATTTAAAATGATACTTCAATTTCTTAAAAGCTAAGTTCACCTCTTTGGAGTATCATCATCGCCTATTTAGAGCACTGATCATCAAGATGGCCTTTTCTAATTTTTATCTAATTTTAATTCGTATAAAAGCTAACAGGTTCCTGCTGGCATTTCTATACACACTTGACTTTGGGAGATTTTGTGTGATGCCTGTGTACTTCTCTCTCACATCTGCTTGGTCAGGGTCCCTTCCTTAGCTTGCTAGCATGGTTACTTCTCTCTACTGTCATATCACATGTGTTCTCTTACCTTCCACACACCATTGCCTTAAGGCTCCCCCCCTGCCCCCCCATCATGAGTCTCTTTCTTGTTTCCTTCTCCTTGACTACCTCCCCTGCTACCACCACACACACACACACACACACACACACACACACACACACAGAGTTAATGAAGAACCTGTGCATTGACTTTTGATCATGGGCTACTTAATATAGTATTTTTCAGTTAGATCCATTTTTCCTTGATTTTATGATTCATTTTTCTTTTTTAAAAAATTTTTTATTAGATATTTTCTTTATTTACATTTCAAATGTTATCCCCTTTCCTGTTCATTTTTCTTTATGACTGAACAAAATTACATCATGTACATATACTTAATTATTCTTCCACCTGTTGACAGATGACGAAGCTGATTACATTTTCTTACAGTTGTAAAAAGGAACAGCAGTAAATATGGATGTGCAAGAATCTCTGTGGTAGATACAAAGTCTGTGGACACATACCAAGCAATGGCATAGCTGGGGCCTCTCGTAGTTGCCTTTTTGATTTTTTTGAGGAGCTGTTTCACTGATTTCAGTAGTGGCCATAATTACACTGAATTAATTTCCTCTTCCCTTACACACTCGGCACCATTTGTCCTTAATTGTTTTTGTGATGATTTGGCAGGGGGGAAGACTCATTAAAATAAATACTTAGCCATTTTTTTTTTATTTCTCATGGATGTATTTAAATTAAACATTTTTTAAAATGGTTCTCATACATTTTAGTTAGAGCCTGGAGGGATTTCTTGGTGGTTAAGAGCATTAGCTATTTCCTCTAGAGGACCAGTACTCAGTTACCAGTACCCACAGCAGGCTGCCTACAACCACTGTAACTCCAGCCTCAGAGGATCCAGTACTTATGTGCCTATATTCACAAAGAGATATGCACAATTAAAAAGAAGATAAATACTTTTTAAAAAAGATTATTTTAGGTAGAAAATTGATACACATTCATTGAAAATCTTTTGAGTGGTGAGTCAATTACTATTAATGTTAAATGCCATTCGGATATATATCACACATAAAAATATATATCTATGGGCATTTTGGTACACTCTATTTCAGACACAAGACAGAGTATGAATTTAGGTCAGGTGGTAGGTAGACATGTGAAATCTGGTTATTCTTGTATGTTGGAAAAGTTAGGACAGCAACCAAAGGGAAGGAAGGATAGTCAGTTTTAACGAATGTATCTGTGTTCATGTTAACTACGACAACTACATAGCATCATCTACGACATGGTCTACATACCAGTTATTATCAGAGTTGCCTATGAAGCTCTCAGAAATGCAGAATACCAGGTTCAACCCTTACTAACTGAATCACAATCTGCACTTTAACATTAGTCCATTGATTTGCCTGGGCATTCAAACTGAAGAAGGAACACCTTAGATGCATTGTGAGTTTACAGAGTCTGGACGGGGTGAGGGGTCTGAGGGACTAATTTCCACAACTGGCCAAATGTTCCACCAAATGCTGAAAGTCCTATGAAATTGTTTTATTTTCGTCAAAATTTAGAAATTAAACATTTTGGGAGCTGGAGAGATGGTTCAATGGTGGAGTTCTATCTAAAGCTGACAAAAACCCTGGGCTCCACCTCAAGTTTCACAAATAAAATAAAATAAAATAAAATAAAATAAAGGGAATAAAACGAGATAGCCTATATATGCAAACATTTTTTTTAAATGATCTTAGTATGGTTTCAGCGTCATACTAGGACAAGTCTAAGATGTAGAATTCCATGTGGTCTTTAGAGAAGAAGTAGCCCAGTGTGAGAACAGAGCACAGTGCTCCACAGGACTCACCACAACATTGAGTGACAGTGACATCCTCCGAAGAGAAGACTGGACAGCAGCCTCAGTCGAAAGCATCACCTCTCTCACCACTGCTATGAGCTAATGTATCTGTTTCTCAGAAAGGACGAGAGCACTCCGAAAACTTAACAGAAACCACCCACTTGTGCACAGTATGTCCACCAACATCCCCAAGTGTCATCTGGAAAGGACATCTCTGTTACTTACTATTCATATTTTAAAAGTGAGACTAGGAGCACACGAATTTTCCCATGCCCATTGATACTTTTTTAAACAGTAAATTTTAATAAGTGTGTGGGAGTCTATTCTACAAAATAACAATTCTAGCATATTTACTGAGCACTTAGTTCCCATGTATTGTCACTGTTACATTATGATAACTACTTCTTTTGCTGCAAAGGTATGATTATTTCCTTCAAAGACATTGCTAAAAGTAAAATTATTTACCCATTTCATGTTGTTTATTCATTGACAACCTTTAATTTTGATAGTTGCAGGATGTATACAAAGAACTCCTTCAGGCCCTGGTCTAGAGATCTGGAGGAACTCGTTTTCCACTGGCAGTGTGACAGTCATTTTTTCTGTTTCACATTCTTATGTTCTCTTCCTATTTCTTCTCTTTCTCTCTCTTCTCTCTAGCTTTAAAAGAATCTATCTGTCTATCTATCTATCTATCTATCTATCTATCTATCTATCTATCTATCTATCATCTGTCTATTTTTTTGCATGTCCAATCCAGTAGATAGCTTAGAGAAGTCAGTACTCTTCTTCTGTTGTGGATGCCTGGAATGGAACTCAATTGATCAGACTTGGCCGTAATCACCATTACCCACCCTGTCATTTCACCAGGCCCACCTATAGCAATTTAAAAGTAAATAAAAATTTGCCTCCCCTTTTTGTTTGTGTTTGTTTGTTGATTTTTGTTTTGTATAGCCCTGTATAGTCCTGACTGTGCTGCAACTCTCTCTTCTGAGTATTGGGATTGAAAGCACCACCACTGTTAAGAAGCTCAGTTATTAAGAACACTGGCTGCTTATTTGTGAGGTCCTGGGTTCAATTCCCAGAAACCACAAGGTAGTTTACGACTATTTATAAAAGGATCTAATGCTCTATTCTGTCTGACACCTTCTTCTCTCTTGCAGGCATATAAGCAAATAGAGAACTCATATATAAAATATATAAATAAAATGAATCTTTAAAAATCTATCCCTTCATTAGGAAGTACTTTGATACACTTCTTCGAAGAGTGTTTTTTTTATTTTTGTTTTTNTGTTTTGTTTTGTTGTTTTCTTTTCTTTTGTCACACGGCCATAACCACAGTAGTCAAAGTCAGGGAGTGGTTATTCCCATCAATGTTATATTATAGCAATTACATAAAATCCTGGACCAGCTTATAACAAGACTGAATGTTTTAGAAGATAATGTTTAATAAAATTTAAAATAGAATAAGTCAATGGAAGTAATACACTAATGGACATGAAAGAAATTACAATTGTCTGTTGATTAAAAATAGGTGATTTTCCCTTTCTAAATGGAACCTAACTGCTCCACCTGTATTAAAGTAACTGGGCACAGTAGCACATACCTGTAATCCTTGTACTGAGCCCCGAGGGAGAAAGAGACAAGAGGATTAGGAATTCAAGGCCATCTTGAGCCAATGGTCCGACTGCAGACTATAAGAACTTGCTGTCTCTAAAGAAAAAAAGGAAGAAGAAAAAAGTAAGTGAGAGAGAGAGAGAAAGAGGGGGGAGAGAGAGAGATTGCTTTTTCCTTGTTATTTGTTTTAAACTTATTATTTTAAGCTGAGACGTCACATAAACACATTGAGAAATCTGAGCAGCTTGAATGTTTTCAGTAGTTACCTTATTAGAAACAGCAGAGACTTCTTAATATTGCCCCTTCATATTTTAGTAGACAATATAGCAATTTAGCTTGTTTATTCAACAGTTTATTTTTAACTCAGCATCCCAACTTTTACTACTGAAGCATTGTACCCTCCGCACTGCATAAGATTGCATGCTCATTGCCAAACACACATCTTAGTAATTAAGTGAATTTTTGTGTAAAGTTATTTAATGAAACTAGCAAATGTAGACTTGTTTAAGTGTCAGTAAGTACCATATGATCTGTGCCAAGGAGTTTAAAATTGGTGTGGGAAGCACTGGAAATTAATTGTTAAAAAGAGAATTTATCAACTTAAAGTACTTTCACAATCAGTGATATCATTTAATGCATCTTTTGGCAATGATTATACCCTAGAGAAACACGTGAATACCCTTATCCAGTCTGTGGAGACACTAATGGGGAGGAGGATGGACTGATGCATGCATTTGCATGTGTGCCTGAGCCCAGAGGAAGGGGAGAGGCAAAACCATAAAACTCCCTGAAGGCTCTGTGCCTCAGGCACATCTATGATGCAGCTACCATGCTCCCCAACAGGACCGTTTTCTTCATCATTTGATCTTTCTTTCCTGCTTTATGTCTTGTGCTTTTGTATACTTTCCATTTTTTCAGAAAACCTATATTAAAGAAAATCATATCTACATGCATTATTTACATCTTAGGTTATTAATAAAAATCCATAATTAATAAGGAAGTCACACAGCACACTCATTTTGGTCAGGGAGTTGTAATGGTAGAATCAATTAGCAACAGAATACTTTGAAGGCTTTACTCTGGCCAGTCCTGTGTGCAGGTGTTTGAGCTGATTAGACCTGTACGTTATTAATGATAATAATAGAAGAAAGGCAATTATGAATAGCTCGTTTTTCTAATCACTGTAATATTTTGAGCATTTTACAATAATATTTTATTCAGATTTGTTTTTCATTTCTTTGCAAATGCATGTATTTATTCAGTCTCCCATGCCATCATATTAGGTTTTGGGTTCATGCTACAGATGAAGAGTCTGAAGCAAGATGAAGATAGCTACCTTAGTTTTAAAACTCAATGAGAAACACTCTAAAACATCTTCTACTCTGACATGGCAGTGCATCTTTTAACCCCTTTGTCATAAGCGCTTCCATTTAAAACATATTAACAATAATTGAACTAAAGCATAAAAATGGAATGACATAAAATTGACTCTTTTGTCTCAGTTTTGTTTATCTTCGAGGTTTCCAGTGGGTACATGGTTTAGCATGCAGTTAAAAGTTTTGATTAGAATATAATATAATTACATCATTTACATATTTGCCTTCCTCATTTCATAACCTTTTTCCTCCTTCCTCTCTTTCCTTGAGGATTCTGCTTCTAAAGCTCCCTGTGAATGCTAAAAGGTCGGAGAATATGGCAGGAAAGGACAAAGGCTACATTAGACTGCACAGACGTGGCCAGACACCTTGAATATGGCTATACATCTTTCCAATAACTTACAGACATAGCATCATGATATCTTTTAAGAGGTGAGGAAAATAAATCTTATTGAATCAATCATGAGCCTACAGAAAATAAACTCTGGATCTACTACTTAAAGTGTGGTTCTTGATAAGGCTTTGGAAAACTGCTGAACTTTCAGAATATCAGATATGCGTTTGCTTGTCTGTTTTTTTGTTTTTGTTTTTGTTTTTTGTTTTGTTTTATATAAGCAGCCCAGATGTCCAGTTGAAAATGTACACATGGCCAGGCTCCACTCTAGATTTTCTGAATGATTTAGAACATTCCAGAATAGTACAATCAAAAATAAAATAATCAATACTACATATAGAACAAAATTTTGGAACCAAGTGTGGTGTCTCCTGTCTTCAATCTCAGAACTTAGGATTCTGAGGGAGGCATATCTCTATCAGTTGAAAACTTGCCTAGTCTACATAGGGAGTTTAGGCCAACCAAGGCTACATAATAAGATTCTGTATCAAAATCAAAAGGGAAATGTAAAATATCACATTCTTAGTAACCCAGTTTACTAGAAATAAGACCTTACACTTGGTTTTACATTGCTCTTTAACTCCATTTCAATTCATATTCATCATGGAGTATGGCCACAAAAGGGCTGTGGCTCCCATCTTGGACATTGCAAACACTAGATCTCTGTCCTGTCTCATTATTAATTGGAGAGAAGACTCCTGGTTTATCCTTAGCACACTTGGGGTGACTTACACTACTCGTAAGTTCCACATCTTTAGCTCTTCTCAAATGATTCTGTTCTGGGTTTCCTTTCCCTCTAGAGGGGTTGGGGGGAGACAGACAGACACAGAAAGACAGAGAAAGAGACAGAGAAACAGAGACAGAGACACTGACAGAGAGACAGAATGAAACAGAGAGGGACAGAGAGACAACACAGACAGAGACAGAAAGAGACAAAAGAGAGAGAGACAGAGATACAGAGAGAAGGACTAAAGTTGGCTTGTGGGTATCATTATACACATTTTCTCAATCACTTAATCTATGCATTTATTTTATTCATAATTTATTTTGTACTATGCAAAACCATTTTCTTTCAAAATTATCTTCTTTGTTGAAACAAAAATTTAAATTGGACTATTTTCGAATAAGTGATTCTGAGGTTCTAATCTTGCCACAGCAGAAGATGCTCCCAGTGTCCTCTGTTCTAAAATGGAAGACTATACCAGTCTATCAGCTTAATTACAAAGTCCATTTAAAGAACACTCCCTATGGGGTTGCGGAGTTTGGATCTTTCCTGTGTACAATTATCATCACCCATTCCATGCATAAAATTACTCTGTTCTGGGCTCTCAGTTTAAAATTGTTTTTAATGTTGGTGGAGATAAATATGGCATGTGAACAAACACGGTTTGCTGCTCAATTGTTCAAAAACGCACTCGTATAAACAACTGTGGTACTTATTAATGCTAAAAATATGTGAAGTTGCAGTGACTCTGCATTTGAAGTCTAGTATGTGCCATTTGTTTTATTCATGATAAACAGATCATTTAGTTGGAAAAATCCCATCTGCTTAGATATATCTCTTATTATTTATGAGAACCATGTTTAGGAATGCAGGAAGCACATGTGCATAATTAATCCTGAAGAGAATTAGACATTGTTTGATTCACAGCTGAATGCAATTAGCATTAGGAAGTTTACATATGTTGGCAATAACACAGATTAGCAACTAAAGTGCTTGTTAAAAAATTTAACCTGAGGCTGCTGAAGCAGACCTCTCTTAATGATGCTTTAAATGTTGTTGATGAAGTAATAATCAATTTTGTTTTATAAATAGTAAATCAAGAATTTAGGTCTAATTAACAGTGCTACAGATCACTTCACTTACATATCAGATGTACTTGTGATGTGTGCTATGAACTTTCTTTGAGGCTTGTGTGCAAACAGTCGCTATGAGGAAGATGTAATCCTTTCCATTATAGAGAGAAAAAAAATGATTGCCCAGCCACGAAAGAGTGAGGTGTCTACCTTTTGGAAGGACTCATCCAGAGGTGTGGAGTAGGAACGCTGCTCTGTCTTTGTCCCACTGCTTTTAATTGCAGGAAAGTGAAACAATGCCTTCTTGTCTCAGGCAGAGTCATTAGGCAGCTTTACAGACTGTGAAGCAGAGGCATCTAATAGGGAGGGAGGGGAGAAGGAAAGTGATGAAAATGAGGCCGAAGGTAAAATTGAGCTGTAATTGTTTGCACTTCAACTTTGAGAAGTTCACCATTAATTAAAATGTTTCTGCACCACTCACCACCAGAGTGGCAAGAAAGGAGGCTGGGCTGATCAAGAGGCAACCCGGGAGCCCTCCAGAAAGCACGCAGGTCTCTGATGAGAGAATATCTCCCGTGTACAAATATGGCACAGTCACAGGGTGCAGCCAGGCACACTCTTCCTGTGACATGGTTCCAACAGCCCTTATTTGTGGTTTTCACTTTTCCTGGACCATATTATAAAGTAGGAGCATAGGTTTTCATAATGCATGGAAATAAAGAAATGCTATATTCAGGAAATATTAAGTGTGTTTCACAAAGTCTAATCTTTCATTTGTTTATTTTTAAATGTATATCTTATGAAATCTAAGCTATAGATGTCTTTCACAGTGATGTTTGTTTCAGAGTTAGTATGAATTTTCGTCTTTTGAGTTATAATCTTGTGTGTCTCATGCTAACCTCCAACTCACCATGTAGCAAGGTATGACTTTCAGTTTTTGATCCTCTGAGCTACACACACTGAGTGCTGGATTATAGTCTCATGGCATCATATCCAATATATGAAGTACAGATGATAAATCACAGACCTTAGTGCATGCTAGACAAACACCCTAACAATATCACCTCCCCAATAAGATGTTTTCTTTAGTACCTAAGATAGCAGGAATATGTCACAACACTTGGGAACAGAATAAGAAGGATGAGGAGTTCAAGGTCACCCTTGGCTCAAGAGTGAATTCAACACCAGCTTAGACTGAGACCCCGTCTTGAACAAACAAAATACAGCAGGCCAATAGCACAACACAACAAAAATGATCTGACCAGTGATAACATCTTAAAGTCACTTATTTGTCATTATTTTTAAGAAGCATTAGTTACTGATTAAATATTGAATCAGGATTTGCAGTATGTAGCATTTAGTCCACATGAGTCTACCGTGACAGTTATTGTGGTACAGATGAGGAGTGAATTTGTGAAGACTTTACTGTAGGAGTGAAATGCAGGCATGATCTGGCAGTCGGCCTATCCTGGCATACTGCTCTTCTAAATAAGAATCATGGCAGCACATGTGCCTGAGTATGGCCAGAAGTTGGCACACTTGAGTTCTATCGTGGTCTTAGCTAATAGCTGATATGATTGTTGAGTCTTCACTCTTCATGTCTCTTTTTATTTGCTTCTTCAGCATAGAGATTCTTGTGATGTGAGTGCTCACTGACCAATCTGAGGTAATGTCCTAACCAATCCCAGTCCCCACTCGATAGACTTCCACCGTATAAGCAGTTGCTCACTTGCAGTAAAGCAGACACTCTTCCCTGAAACAATCTCTGAAGTGATCATCTCTATGCCCTTTACTGAGCCAAGGCATTGCCGTCTTTGTGGGGTGCTGGGATGGCACCTCAGCAACGATGGCATTCTGCTTTGAGGACTGAATGAGGGTTTGAGGAAGGAGCATATCTGTAGTAGACACTACAGACCTCTAGCTTCAGCTGTGCAGGGCACAGAAATGAAGTTTTATTACCCGATGTGACTTATAATGAATCTTTGTTTTAGTGACATTTCTAGGACATAGGCAATGGCAGTTGATTGGTTTGGAATCTTCCTTCTGAGCAGACAGGGACTGATTCTCTGTTTATTCATTGCTGGCTTCCAGAACTATAAATAGTAACTGAGACAGACATGGAAGCCCCTCAGAACATACTTGTTAAACAAAGAAATCAGTTAGAAAAAAAAATTACAGCTGAGAAAACATCAAAAGAAGAGCAAGTACTACCGGAGGACCCAGCAATACCTCTTCTGGGCATATACCCAGAAGATCTTCCAACTGNTAATAAGGACACATGCTCCACTATGTTCATAGCAGCCTTATTTATAATAGCCAGAAGCTGGAAAGAACCCAGATGTCTGTCAATAGAGGAATGGATACAGAAAATGTGGTACATTTACACAATGGAGTACTACTCAGCTATTAAAAACAATGAATTTATGAAATTCTTGGGCAATTGGATGTATCTGGAGGATATCATCCTTAGTGAGGTAACCCAATCACAAAAGAAATCACTAGATATGCACTCACTGATAAGTGGATATTAGCCCAGAAACTTAGAATACCCAAGATACATTTTGCAAAACACAAGAAAACCAAGAAGGATGACCATCGTGTGGATAATACTTCATTCCTCCTTAGAATAAGGAACAAAATTACCATGAAAGGATATAGGTACAAAGATTTCTGATCTGTTGTGGTTTGGAGATGTAACGCCCAACATAGGTTCATGTATTTGAACTCTTAGTCTGAGTTGAATGGTGCTACTGAGACGCTTTGAAAACCTTAAGAGGTAGATCTTGCTGGAGAAAAATCTCCACTGGAGGAGAACTTTGAGTCTTATACCCTATTACTACTTTCTTTTCTTTCTACTTCTGGGGTATAGATGAAATGTGATGACTCTACTTCTAGACCAGGTCTTCACGGTCCTGCTTCTGGGCCTCCTCCACTGGGATGGACTATAGTTCCGCCCCTGCCCCAAAACCATAAAACAAAAGAAAACTTTTCTTCCCGTGGTTTTTGTTGGCCTTGTAGTTGAGGGCATTCTACCACAGCAAGAGAAAGTGCCTAATATAAGGGCATACTAACATTACAAAAAATTCAAATGTCCACATGTATAAATAAAAATATGTTGTTAGATACCTACTTTCATTCATTTCAACACAAGAACAGTGTCAAATGGATGTGATGCTGATTTTGTGGCCTTTTACAGACATGTTTTTGACCATGAAACAATAGATTTTACACAGCCCAGTTCTTTGCCCTCTCCATCTCTCTTACTGTAGAACTGGCCTTTGTTCCTTATATTCCCATACCCAGATGCTTATATATCATCACTGGTCACACACTGAATGACAGGGGAGCTAAGCCCCACTCCGTAGCCCCTCACATCCCTTGTAATTGTCCCTTGACCCTCATAATGTTAAATTAATTTGGCTCTCCTGGTAGAACTGCATAGGCTGAATTGTACATATTAAATCTTAATGATAATACCTCCTGGTACATGATCAACTCTGGTACAACGTTAATCCATTTGGCTTCTATCCAAGAAGACCCATTAAACAGAGGAAGTGCCATCTGAATTTCATTAAAAATACTTCATGTGTACTGTGGTCCTGAGACAGGAACCTAGAGAGTATTTTACTTTTAATTAACAGTTATACATTTGAAAGATACCATTCATACTTGTGTCTTCTATGTACCAGTTGTTTTCACTAGCTCATGAGGAATGAAATCATTACAAGATACTCATGTCTATAAATGGAATGCAGGGAGTTAAACAGGACTGAGGGAAGCTGGGATCACAGAAGTGTTGCAAATGAATGAGCTATTCAATCTCAGCTGTTCTATGCTCTATGTTCACTACTTAACAACACATAGAAAGTAACCATTCAAGGAGAAAAAAAAACAGTAATGGAGGGAGAAAGTCTATGGATTTTCTTTAATTTTAAGAGTTCTCTTTTCCCACTTTTCTCTTGAAAAAAAAAAAAGAACTACTAGAAATAGGATCTGATTCTTCTGCATGCAATGAAAACACAGCATTTTTCACTATGGGCTGACTATTCTCTCAAGAACATGATGTTAGATGAAAGGGTCAACTTAGTCATGGCTTTGCATCTTCTTAGAACTTCAATGTAATGCTTTGTCCTTCAGTTTAGTGTTTAAACATAGGATGCTCCACATAGACATAGAAAGTATAAAAAGAAATATTCTTTCCACAAGGAATAAAAATGGAAAATCAGAGAACATTAAAGGGATGGTCTTGATGAAGCCATCCCATCGAGTTTGAATGCTGCAAAGTCTCTTATTCTTCATATGGCCCAATCAGCATGTACTATAAGGAGAAATTTCTTCAATAAGGGTTGAAAAGTATACTGATCTCTGTGTATAGCAGAATGACATTAGGTGTCATTTTATTGCCATGTTCCTTTAGCTAAATAATAGCAGTAGATTTTTTTTTTCTAGACCCATGATCTATCCAGTATCATGCTCTTGGTCACAATGCTATGGTTTTGACCTCATGAAGAGGGCCTAAAACCAATCAAACATGACTGGTTATCTCATCATCTCATACATTTGTGCCTCTATTGCATCAATATATCTTGCAGGCAGGTTGCAGTTATAGATTAGGGTGGATGCTTGCTGAGAAAAGGAAAATCACATTCTCCAATAAAGTATCAGTGGTTGTATTAACCAACAGTTATATTAACCAGACCAAGTTGGGAAGAGGAATCAGGTCAACAGGAGGGGGACAAGAGGAGTAATGGAGATGAATATGATCAGAACTCATTGTATACATGTAGGAAAATGTCATAACAATCCTACAGATCTATGACCATCAGAAATCTTTCTATCTTCTGATATCTTCATCAATTTCTTTCTTCAAAGACTTGAAATTATTGTTATACAGGTCTTGGTTAGAGTTATGGCAAGATATTTAATATTATTTGTGACTTTTATGAAGGGTGTTCTTTCTCTAATTTTATTTTGTAAATTTATTTTGTTTCTAAAGATTCATTTATTTTATGTATATGAGTACCCTGTCTTTATGCACACCAGAAGAGGGCATCAGATCCCATGACAGATGGTTGTGAGCCATTATTTGGTTGCTGAGAATTGAACTTAGGTCCTCTGAAAGAACAACCAGTGCTCTTAATCACTGAGTCATCTCTCTAGTCCCTTCCCCTAATTTCTTTATCAGCCTGATTATTGTTTGAATATAGGAGGGCTGACATTTTTAAAGTACATTTTGTATCCAGCCATTTTGCTGAAGGTGTTTATCAGCTGTAGGAATTCCTTGGTAGACTTTTTGGGGATATATATATATATATATATATATATATATATATATATCTCCATGTCATCTGTAAATGGAAATATAGTGACTTCATCCTTTCCAATTTATATCCCCTCGACCTATAGTTGACTTGTTGCTCCAACTAAAATTTTAGGTACTATACTGAACAGATACTGAAAGATTGGACAACCCTGTCTTGTCCCTGATTTTATTGGAATTGATTTAAGTTTCTCCCCTTTTAATTTGATATTGGTTATCAGCTTGCTTTATATTGTCTTTATTGTTTTTAATGTATGAATCTTGTATCTATGATCTCACCAACACATTTTTTTTTTTAATCATGAAAGGCTGTTGGATTTTCTCAATGGATTTTTCAGCATCTAACATAGTAAAAATGGCCATCTTACCACAAGCAATCTATATATTCAATGATATTCCCATCAAAAATCCAACACAGTTCTTTAAAGACCTGAAAAAGAGCAATTCTCAACTTCATATAGAAAAACAAAAACCCCCAGAATAGCTGATATAATACTGTATAATTAAAGAACTTCTGGAAGAATCACAATCCTGAACTTCAAGTTGTACTACAGAGCAATAGTAATAAAAGTGTACTGGCATAAAAATAGGCATGTTGATCAATGGCATAGAACTGAAGACCCAGAAACAAACACACACACACCAGTACAGACATTTGATTTTTGACAAAGAAGCCAAAACCTTACAATGGAAAAAAGAAAGCATCTTCAACAAATGTCTGTTGGTCTCACTGAATTAGAAGAATGAAAGTTGATCACTCAATTTACCTCTCTGCATAAAACTCAGGTGCAAGTGGATCAAAGACCTCAACAAAAAACTGGGTATATTAAAATCTGATAGATGAGAAAGTGGGGAATAGCTTTGAGTACATTGGCATAGAAAACAACCTCCTCATCAGAAGATTAGCAACTCAGGTACTAAGCTCAACAATTAGTACATAGACGCTCAGGAAACTGAAAAGCTTCTGGACAGAAAAGGACACCATTTTCTCAAAACATTGAAGTAGAAGCACACAGAATGAGAAATGATCTTCACCAACTCTATATCAGACACAGGGTTGCTATCCAAAATATATAAGAACTCAAGAAACTAGACATCAATAAACCAAAAAATAACCCAATTAAAAATAGGGTACAGTCTAAGATTAATTCCTGAGAGGGGTGGGAATCTGAATGGAAAAGAAACACAGAAGTGGATGCACACAGTCAGCTATTGGATAGAACACAGCGTCCCCAATGGAGGAGCTAGAGAAAGTACCCAAGGAGCTGAAGGGGTCTGCAACCCTATAGGTGGAACAACAATATGAACTATCCAGTACCCCCAGAGCTCGTGTCTCTAGCTGCATATATAGCAGAAGATGGCCTAGTCGGCCATCATTGGGAAGAGAGGCCCCTTGGTCTTGCAAACTTTATATGCCCCAATGCAGGGAATGCCAGGGCCAAGAAGTGGGAGTGGGTGGGTAGGGGAGCAGGGTAGGGTGAGGGTATAGGGGACATTCAGGATAGCATTTGAAATGTAAATGAAGAAAATATCTAATAAAGTAATTTTTTAAAAAAAGAAACAAATGTTCAACATTCTTAGTCATCTGGTAAATGCAAGTCAAAATGACTCTGTGATTCTATCTTACACCAGTCTGAATAGCTAAGATCAAAAACTCAAGTGAGGGGCTGGAGAGATGGCTCAGCAGTTAAGAGCACTGACTGCTCTTCCAAAGGTCCTGAGTTCAATTCCCAACAACCACATGGTGGCTCACAACCATACGTAACAAGATCTGATGCCCTCTTAAGGAGTATCTGAAGACAGCTACAGTGTACTTACATATAATAAATAAATAAATAAATACATCTTAAAAAAAAAAAAAAAAAACTCAAGTGACAGCATATGCTGGAGAGGATGTGGGGCAAGGGAAACACTCCTTCCTTGGTGAGGACAGTGCAACCTTGTATAACCACTTTGGAAATCAATTTGGCATATCTCACAAAATTGGAATCACTAACTCGCCGGGCATGGTGGTGCACTCCTTTAATCCCAGCACTGGGAAGGCAGAGGCAGGCAGATTTCTGAGTTCGAGGTCAGCCTGGTCTACAGAGTGAGTTCCAGGACAGCCAAGGCTACTCAGAGAAAAAAACCTGTCTCTAAAAACAAAACAAAACAAAACAAAACCAAAAAAAAAGTGGAATAACTAACTCAAGACCCATTTAAACCATTCCTTCATTCCTGTTCATGGACCCCAAAAAAGTTCCACCATACCACATGGACATTTGCTTAGCTATGTTCACAGCAGTTTTATTTATTTATAATAGTAAGACACTGCAAACTACCTAGATTTCCCTCAACAGAAGACTAGATAAAGAAAATATGGTACATTTACAAAATGGAATATTACTTAACTATCAAAACCAATGTCATCATGAAATTTGTATGAAAATGGATGGAACAAGAAAAGACCATCCTGGGTCAGGTAACTCAGAAAGGTAGACATGGTATGTACTCACTTATAAGCGGATATGGATATTAGCCATAAAGTACAAGATAGCCATGCTATAATCCACAGATTTAAAGAAACTAAGTAACAAAGAGGTCCCAAGTAGAGGGGTGGTGCTTGAATCTCACAGAGAATGAGAAATAGAATATATACTGTTGCTGGATTTTCAGAGGGTACAGCATGGCAAGAGGATGTGGAAGGAAATAGGTGGGATCAAATAGGGGAAGGGCAGAGGAAGAGAGTACTGGGAGAGAGAACTGGAATCTGGGGGCGGGGCAGGGAGGATCTCTGGGACTTCCTGGAAATCTAAGACATTGGAAATTCCAGGAATCTGTGAGGGTGATCTTAGCTAAGACCTTCTAGCAGTGGGGGATATGGACGCTGAAATGACCATCTCCTGTGACCAGGAAAGACATGGAATGGAGGGATTGGGACGCCAACCCAGGCACAAAACCACTGACCCAAAATTTGTCCTGCTTACAAGATGTGAAGGGGTAAAGATGGAACAGAAATCAAGCAAACAGCCAACTGATGACTGGCCCAACTTGAAACCCGTGCCATGAGACACAGCCCACCCCTGATACTCTTGATAGCATTCTGGTACCCTTGCAGGCCGGAGTCTAGCATAACTGTCATCTGAGAAGTTTGTTCCAGAAGCTGATGGAAACAGATGCAGAGGCTCACAATCAAACATTTAGAGGAACTTGGAGAATCCTGTGGAAGGGACAGAGGAAGGATTGAAGGAGTCAGAGAGTTCAAGGACACCACAAGAAATCAACAACATCAAGTAACCTGGGCCCATAGAGGACTATATAAATTGAACCCCTAACCAGAAAGCATGCATAAAACAAACCTAGCCCTACACCCACATATGCAATAGACATTCCCATGGGTCCCCAAACAGCAGAGACTTCTTTCCTGCCTTTGATTCCATTTCCTTTAACTGGCTGCCTTGTCTAGCCTATTTGCCTGTAACTTGATATATGGCAAGGTGGGTTGATGTCTGTAGGAGGTCTCTGCTTTTCCGGGGAGAAAGGGAGGTGGGGAAGGGGGGAACTGGGAGGAGAGGACTGAGGGGAAACTGCAATCAGGATGTAAAGTAAAAGTAAGTAAATCAGTTTATAAAAAAATGTTCTCATAAAATCATTATATATGTAACGGGTACATATAATAAAAACTTCATACATGCAAAAAATAGAGAAAGAGATAAAACATGTATACAAGTTCAGAGTATAAGGCACTGTCAAAATAGGTCAAATGCACAACCATAGAGTCACCAAATGGTATTGGAGAGGGGAACTTAAACTGGGAAAGTGACAACTAGTTTACAGAAAGTGTTAGAACCCACAGTTATATTCATTTCTCTTTTTGGGTTTAAAACATACACACACACACACACACACACACACACACACACACACAC
>NC_034591.1:36730777-36753056 GCF_900095145.1 Mus pahari | reverse complement strand
CTTCTTCTTCTTCTTCTTCTTCTTCTTCTTCTTCTTCTTCTTCTTCTTCTTCTTCTTCTTCTTCTTCTTCTTCTTCTTCTTCTTCTTCTTCTGTGGGAGATCAAGGGCACAGTGAAGATCATCAAGTACAGTCATTTGCTAAGACTGTCATGAAAAATTGTCACAGGCTAAGTAGCATCAATAACAGAAATTTATCTTTTCAGGGTTTAAAAGGGCAGAAATCTGAGTCAAGAAACTACTGGGTTTGGCTTTGTCTGTAGCCCTCATCCTGACTTGTAAAGGGCCTTTTGGCTGTGCCCATACACAACACCTGCTGTCTTTCTCTTCTTACAAGGACACTGGTTTTACAACAGTAAGGCCCCACCCTTCTGAATTGATTATACTTTTTTTTTTTTTAATCCATAAAGGACCGGTAAAGAGCACTAGATGTCTGACTTAAAGTACAACTGGTTATGTCCATACAACTGTATAACACTGATTTTCCAAGTTCTTGGAACTGTTTAACCTTGATTCATACCCACTGACCTTTGGAGCAGAAACCTTTGTTAAGACACAAGGATCAAAAGCGCTCAATCTCTGCTGGGAAAAGGTCAGGGCTGGCACAGCGACCCAGGAAGTTCATCAAGCCATCACCAACTTCTGGCTACTGTCTGAGCTTGGAGGAAAGAGTGCCTAGTGCTTTGAAGTGCCCTGCCCTGCCCTCTATTAGCAAAGAAGTTTCCTCTCAAGTTTCTTTGCATAGAGTGCTGTCACAAGTGATCTTTCTTCACTTAAAAACAGACTAAGAAATCATAGAATTTAGACTGCAATAGAGAGGGAGCAATTGTGAACAGCTTTAATTTTATTTAAACATCTGCAAGGGCATCCTCTTACTTGACTTATGTGGATGTCTCTCTCTGACTCTCTGTCTCTGTCTCTGTCTCTGTCTCTGTCTCTCTGTCTCTCTGTCTCTCTGTCTCTCTGTCTCTCTGTCTCTCTCTCTCTCTGTCTCTCTCTCTCTCTGTCTCTGTCTCTCTCTCTCTCTCTCTCTCTCTCTGAGTGAGTATTCTTCAAATGATTTTTTACAGAATTTATTTGTAACTTCTTATAGGATGCTACTCTACTCAGTTGTTTTTCAAGGCACACATGGTAACTGTGGCCATCCTGAATTCCACATTCCATGTGACCTGCAGCTCTTGGCAATGCGGCCTCCTATATTCCCCCTTAAAGATGGACAAGCTGCCCTCTCTCTCCCCCTCTTTTCTTTCCCTCCCTACCTTGCCCTTTTTCCCCTCACAATAAACCTCCTGTGGAACTGTCAAAAAAAAAAAAAAAAAGATGGACAAGCTGCTAAATTTGTGATTTATCCTTCACTGGTCCACAAAAATCCTCGCCCACTGGCTAATCCTCCATTCACTATCAGATAAAGTATAGCTATGCAAATTTGAATTCCCATTAGGCATCTTTGAAAAGGTAAATTGAATATTGAATGCCACAGGTACACGCACGTGTGTACACACACACACACACACACACAGAGAGAGAGAGAGAGACACACACACACACACACACACAAACACACACAGAGGGGGGAGAGGGAGAGTTAGAGACAGAGAAAGTTTATATTTGGTGTTTCATTTCCATCATTTAAAAATGGAGATGAATATTGTTAAATAATTTTGTGAAACCCCTGGAATTAATTGGTCATTTTAGAACTTTCCTGACTTTGATGTGTCTAAATGAGAGTTTAATATTGAGGAGAAATTCTTTGGAAGTCCATTGATAAGGATTGTTGTAACTCAGTGTGTCTTAACTTCAATGTTTATTCCTGTTTTAAGTGCTATGAAATGCAGGTGAACTGGACTTGGGGTATTTTAGACATTCATCATTTCTACAATTCCTTCATCTGTTCTTCTGTTTTCTCTAGATATGGAGGAGTGTGGGTCATTGTACTTCTATGCTGTCCATGACCTGTGGAAGCTGTTAACACTTTTCTCTGAGTACCTTTGCCTAAACATCCCCATTTATCAACCTTTGAAAAGCTCTCATTGAGCTTCTCAGTTGGGACAAATAGTCATCATTTTCACTTTCCCTCTGCCAGATTATTTGAAACAGTACTTCTAAGAAAAAATTTAACATAACCCTAAATGGCTTTACACTATGTGCTTTGCAGGGGTTAAAGAAATAACATTCCTGGCTAGTGATTACTCTTGAAAACTTGGGCTAAACTATGTAACTCCAGAAAAAGAGTGCAAAGTAAAACATGGAGGTTTTATTTGTCGGAACAAAAAGATTTGCCAAGATAATTATAATTTAGTAGTCTATTGTGAGGGCCCCTGGAGTGGGGTATAAATGGCCCTGCTGCCTCTCTGGGATAAGGAATTCAGAGCAGTAAGCAGCGTGAGGTTTTACAGGAGAAAAATCACTCTAATGCCCGCGACTCTCCTTTCTTTAACAAAATTACAAAATTAGCAGATGAAGGAAATGCATTGAGTTTAATGTACTTGGTCAGCTATAAAGCTTTCAATAAAGTTTCACCTCAAAATGCAATTCCAATTATCTTAGGAACAAGGAAATATAACTTTCCAGAGAACTGAAAACTTTTGACTAGTAAAATGCCCATCAACCCTTTTTGAAGCTCAATGCCCAGCATAGAAACTTGAGTGAAATTAATCTGGTGTTTAAAGTTAGAAGCAGCCCTCATGACACAACTTGAGGTGTGCATTTCCTCTATAAGCTTCCTCTCAAAGAGTAGAGCTCTGTTCTCAGGGTGGGAAACACAAAAACATGTTCGTGTTCAGACACAAATGACGTGAGTGTGTTACAGTATGGATCTCTCGTCTTCCTGTGGGCTCCTGGTTTGAATGCTCCTTGTCTCCCTTGAAGACTCTAGAGGCACCTGCCGGAGGAAGTAGATTGATAAGGGCAGGCTTCGGAGATGAGCCCCACCCCTGACTCTTGTCATACTTTTGCTTCCTGTCTGCCATTATGTGAATAAGCAGCTGCTTCTTCCCCCTGTCATCTTAGATGGAACCACTCTACTGTGACTTCCCTGACAGGATAGAATAAAGAGAAACAAAAAGCTTTGCTTTAAAAGAAATCTCTGTGCCGGAGGTGAAAAATATCTATGCAACGGTGTTCCTATAAATTCTCATTATTCCCTTTTCGGGAACACTGTCAGTCATTTACAACGAGAGAGTAAGGAGGGAGGAGATGGAAATTTCACCCTTGTTTTATTTTGTTTTGTTTTGACTTTTTGAGACAGGGTTTCTCAGTGTGTAGCCCTGGTTGTTCTGGAACTTGCTTTGTAGACCAGGCTGCCCTTAAACTCAGAGATCTGCCTGCATCTACCTCCACAGTGCTGAGATGAAAGGCACCCACCACTGTGCCCATTTCGCGTGTACGTGTGTGTGTGTGTGTGTGTGTGTGTGTGTGTATCATTTCTCTAACTGTAAAATCAAGAAGTGTGTGAAGTGTGGAGACTAACCGAAGACTCACCTTAAAGAAGTAATTGAAAGCAGTTGCATTTTGAATATGTATTGTGGTATAAGTTTTTCATTTCTGTATACATGTATACATGTGTAATTTAACACTTATACATGCTGACAGGAAAAAGCTGGTTGAGAATATTGCTGGATTCTTCCCTAATTAGCTAAGCTAACTGTGTAGATTAAGTCATGACCTTTTTTTTTTTTTGGATTGGTTCCTGTGTATTCCCATTTTGATAATGGGCATTCATGCATTCATTAGAGCCTTGTGGACAATTTATACTTATCTGATGTCACAATAGGTACCTAGATTAGGTCACAATGTATAAGATACTATTGGAACATAATATCGTTTTATTAGTCATATGCACAAAAGTTTTATCTTTATCTTGGATTTCTCAAATGGTTTTGTTTGGCATATATAGAAATATAAACCTTACTGAAGATTAAAATCATGTAAAATTTTTGAAGGTGTAAAAATATTGTACCCCTCACCTAAAACTTATGTTTATATATTTTAATGGTTCTGTTCCTCTACCCAAGATTTTCTCCCATTTCTTCCTCATTTTTGAAGGTCATTCCTCTTAGCCCATGATTGTTTCTATCCTCTAAATCTCTTCAGGGTCACTGAGGGCAACTGCTCTAACAACAGCTAACTGGAGGAGCTGTGAGGTTTGGCAACCTGAACAATAGTGTTGACTGGTAAGGCAGACTCAGGTCAGTCTACCAAGAATAAATAAAGAAAATATTCTCCATAGACCAAGACAATTCTGGATGGATAGATATCTACAGAGGAAAAATATCTTTATATATATAAAAAAAGCATACATAAGTGCATGTTAATGTTTTCGCAGGTACCTACACATTTCAAGTCTTTTTCCCAGGAAATTTCTGTCAAGAATTAAAAGATGCTGTGTGGAATTTATATGCCACAAGATCAGCTCGGTCTATTTACACAGTTCAAGATGAGAAAACCAAATTGTTTGTTTGGCAAAGATAGTTAAAGAGTGACATGTCTCCTCAGTGTCCTGAGAAAAGGATAAAAAATAGATGGCCCAATTCTTTTGTTCAGACATCATAAAAATAAACTGCCTTACCTCATTTTCTAGAACTTTCTGTTTTTGATGACTTAAAAGGGAGCGACCCATTCTGAATTTCACAATGACAGAAGGATTTGTAGCACAGCGATACTCTTTTATTTCAGGAAGCAGCCAAGAGCAATTAGGGAAGGCTGTCCGCATCACAAGAGAATATCGCCTGTTAAACTAATGGGAACATCAGCTGCTACAATCTTGGCAAAATGCACCAACTCTGAAGAGATGTCACCATCTTAATAATTCTGTGATGGCCATAGGAAGACAAACAGTTGTTGTTGACACGTGTTTGATCTTCATAAGCCTGCTGCTGTGACAAGCTACAAACTATATTTCATCCTCCACTTCTGTGATCCTTCACCCAGATAAGAACCAACACCTGGCATCTTTTCAAATTTTCTTTTCCTTTTTTTTTTTTTTCTCCTTTTACATCAGTGGCAAAAGTTAAAAAGGTAACATGAAAAGGAAGATGAAAAAGGAACACTGTTCAAATTGAAGGACTGTAGTTTCAAGTTTCAATCCGGTATCAAAACATCTCCGCCTTGCCTTCTCTCCCAGTCATCATAGATGAAGAGTACAAAGAGGTACACAAACCCTGGCACAATGCCGCCTGTGTACTGCAATCCGAAAATCACAGCCACGAAATTATCCCTGACATATCAAAAACTGACAGTCGCATCCCCAGCATCCCCTCCTCCCATTCCCAGGGTCCTTCTTGATTAATAAATCTGACACATAAAAAGCCTCCGTATGACTAAAGTGTCAGTTACTGGGAAGACCGTTTTGATCTATTTCTTAACTTTTAGAAGAAATATTCTCTTTTTCATGAATATGGGATCCGTTCGTGGGCTGCCAGCTTTCAAATGACCACCTCTTGAAGTTTAATTTTGAGTTTTAAATAAATATTGTATGCATGCGGAATAATTACGATGCTCTAGAGAGATACCACATAATGACACTCGTTCTTTTTAATGTGAAAATGCCAGGCCCTTCAGGCAGCGCAGGCTGCGTTTGCGGGCGGGTCCTTCGCTGGGTTACATTTCAGAAGAGACATGTACAGGACTGTCTTCAAGACGCTGGTCCTGTTCCCCGAGTAAACTCCAATTTCCACGAGTTGGAAACTTTCCTTTAGACTCAGCTGTTCGAAGCCACCAGATCAATGCCTCTGGCTTTCAAACGAGCATTTCTCATGTATTTTTAGATGAATAAAACCTCCCTGTAGTCTATATGAGATGAAAAGTATAGAGTCTAGACTGTGACGTACAAAAATCCTCTCAACCGTCATTCATCGTGTTGTGTATTTTACAAATGAGACTCGTGTTCTTCACTTAAAACCGAAATAGAGTTTAAGTTTATGTCTATATAAAACATCACAATTTTCTATAAAATTGCATCTCTACCACATGATGTAAATTACAGATACTACTATACACCTTTTTAAATATCATATTCAGAAATATGATTAGAACCATCCCATTTATCATTTGTATCCTCTATTAGTGCCCTTGAAAATAAACTCTTCATTTAAGTAAATATTACCTACTGATAGCCATGTGTATTATGAGAAAGGATCATTGTATAATAAGGCTGTGCTCAAGATTTAGAGATCTGACTAAATCACCAAAATATTACCAAAAATGTGTTTGTCGGTTTTATTTGGTTCGTTTGTTTAATGTTACACTTACCACACAGCCTGTGCAGGCCCTGGACTCATAGCAATAAAGTCTGTTTTAGCTTTCTGAGAGTTGGAGTTGAAGGCATGAGCCACCAGTGGGGTTAAAATAAGCTTTGGCATTTGTCTCACCCAGATGCAGATCTTGCTAACAGGTGACTGACTGATGAATGCATGGGAAACTCTCATGGCTTTCCCTCTGATGCTGGTGCCATCCCTGGTCCAGCCCGACTCACCTACTTGGACCCCAAAGGTTAGCTTTTCCTCGAATCTGCTTCCAACCTTTAGCCACTGCAGTGTGGTTGTTTGAAACAGCAGCTAAAATGTCTTTGTTTCTCTTTGTTACTTATTAACAGATACTGAGCCCAGGTCCTCACGGATACCAGGCTAATACATCCCCAACCACAGAACCCATTTTTGTCATACACACCAGATACTCTCAGTCTCTGGTCGAAAATCCATGAGTTCAGATTATGGTCAGACTAGAATAAAACCCACAGTGCCGGGGATAAAGCAGTGGTTGAACAGTTAAGAGCACTGGCTGCTTGCCTGGAGGACCTCCTTGGGCTCCTAGTAGCCGCAAGGCAACACACAACAGTCTGTTCTCCATGTTCCAGAGAACCCAACCCTGTTTCTTGACCTCTGAAGGTACCAGGAACACAGGAGGGGAGCATCCCTGCTCGACAACAAATCACCTACGCAAATTAACAAACAAATCTTTTTAAAACACAACAAAATAAAACACACACACACACACACACAAGACCTCACCAAACATCCCCACACTGCTGCCCAAAATCCCCAAGCCCCTAAAATACCCACGCCTGGCGCATTCTCCAGCCCTCCCTCCCTGTGTTCACCTGGGCTGACAGCGATTCCTGCCTCACGGTCTTTGAACCTGGTAGATTTTCTGAAGAGAACATTTTCCTCTCACACTTTCCCATGACTTCTGCCTTCACTGGGATTTCTTCTGTGACCATACTTCTCAAAATAGTGATTCCTCACATTCTGCCACACTAATCCATTATATTTTTCTTGGTTGTGTTTATGGTTTTGAATTGTCACCTTTACTTCCCTCAGCACGGACTGTAGCCGGGGGCTTGTAAGCTAAGATAAACCTTTTTCTCCTCCGTGTTGCTTGTGGTTATGGTGTTTTCAAATTCAAACGAGGAATCCAGTCTAACGCCTCATATACAGAACTTACTGCCTTACACCTGTATACATGGGCTGCTATAATAATTTCTATTGCATTGCATACAGTCACAAAACTATGATCATCTCAGGATTAAACCTATCAGCAAATCGTGAGGAGGAGCATATGTTATTATTTTGATATTTACTGCATAATAGTAGTGGAAGATATGTCGAGTTATTGAGATGGAAAAATAAATATACATTGTGTTTTCAGTGAATTTGAAATTTTTGCAAGTTGTAAAATTATACATTTTTAATAAAATCTAAATGAAATATATGACCTATGAGCCTTTAAATTCCCTTTGTTTCTTTAATAAAGATAAATGTGCTATTATTACTTATATCCAAGCTTTCTACATTTAATATTTTTTCTTTTAAATAACCTCTTTTTTCATTCATCTTATATTCATCGAGTTAGTGCTGATTATAATTAATTGTTTTGATCTTCATGTAGATGTTACATGGATTTTTGGAGACATTCCATTATGATTAAACATACATTAATGGTCATCTAAAACATGCCACCATTTTCTAATAAAGCTTAGATCTGTGGCCCACTGCCGGTGAAATGACCCAATAACACATCAGAACAGTAGTTTGTAATTTTGATAGAGGACACATTTGGCTTTCAAGTTTTTAAATCAAGGCCTTTTTCCAGTTAGTTGAGTACCAAATGCATTGCATAGATTCTCTTCGCATGTACGCGTATTATCTATTGTCATAGGCAGACTTAAGCACGCTGCTAAGGGCAGCCTCAGCATACGGAATCTGGAAATTTGCCCAGGCACATATTTTAAATGTCGTGCTAACCTGAATAACGTGCTGCTGAATAACGTGATATAGTACTAGAGAATGCCTTGTTATTCCACTGCCAAGTCAATCAAAGGTCTTTTGACAATTATCCTCTTGCTGTAACTTTGAGTATACTCATTTGACAGTGTTCAGAACAACTGTACACATTCCAATTTAGGATGTCCCCCGAGTGCTCAGAAAGGTGTAAGACTCACAAGGTGGGTAGACGACATTACAGAGCTCCACCATTGAGACATTATTTGTGTCTTACCAATGTCTGTGGTGTTCGATATTTGAGGTATTGGTCTAAGGATTCATTCCAGGCGGCTGGTGGGGTGGGCAGGGAAGGTAAGGGAGGGATCCTGAAGGTAAACTGAGTTGTCAGCCCATTGCTCTACTGTTGGTGAATGGCTTTAGTCATTGCTATGGGAAATTTTGGAAGGTGCAGATTGGCTTGTTATGGTTATATAATTATATCTGGTTATATGGTTATGTATGTTATATATGGGAAAAAGTGTGATAAATTGAACTTTCATTTGGTAAAAATGTCTGTATCTTTCATTTTAGGCACCTGATTTTCCATGCTCAGTGGAGCAGTAAACTGCATGGTAGAAAAAAAAAAATAGGGATGCTGAAGGTAGACAGATCTACCTCAGAATATAAACTGTGTTGCGCATCTGGACAGTTTATTTTACTCTCTGGGTGTTAACTTACTCGGCCATGAAGCAATAAGAATAAAAGCATCCTTGTGAGGACCAAATCGGTTAGATTTCAGTTAAGAACTCTGTTATGGTTGAACCTGAATCAAGTGTCAGTTACATGAGTGATGTCACCGTGTTGTTGTGACTGGTTGTCTCCACAGTGTAAAGAATAGGAGTGTCTAGAGAGAACAAAAAGCTCTGCTACTTACAGATCAGAACTTGAGTCCTCTATCGGGCTGGAAGTAGGACACCATACTGTCTTTACAAAGCATCTTGAGATAATAGATCCAAATGTTTTTCTTTGCATAAGGTGCTATATGTATGCACATCTTTCTTTAAACTATGACCAAATGTCTAAAAGTAAATTTTATCAAAGAAGGTAACTGTAATGGTTTGAAAGAAAATGGCTCTCATTTTGGCTCACAGAGAGAGGCAATATTGGGTTATGTGGCCTTGTTGGAGGAGATGTGTCACTAGGGGCAGCCTTTGAGCATACTGAGTATAGTATTCTCTTCCTTCAGCCTGCAGATTCAGATGTAGAACCCTTAGCTCCTTCTCCATCATGATGTCTGCCTGCACACTTCCACGATGATGTTGTACTAAACCTCTGAAACTGTAAGCCAGCCACAATTAGATGTTTTCATTTTTTTAAGAGTTGCTAAGGTCACTGTGTCTCTTCATAAAAAGTAGAAAGCCCAACTAAGACAGTGCCCAACTAAAATTATGTGGTATATTTGGTTTAAAATCTTTTATAATTTTTTTGTAAACTGAAGTAGTCATTGTTCATAATTATTCAATTATTGAGATATTGGCAAAACTGAAACAATGCCACAATCTCAACCAGAATAATGTAACCTTTGTTATAATGGTGAATTTTTCTAAAAATTGGGCCTGTTCCTGGTTGATCTATAGTGTTTACTTTTAGTGATACAGTTGCCCAAAGAAATGCCTAATTTTTAGCAAGATTACTTGGAAAAGAAAAGAGACCTTGTGATCAGTCAGAACATGTTCTCAGCTCTTGTTGAAACCTGGCTGGCCTTTTCAAAGTCAATGATTGTCTTTCCACAGGTGTTTAGGGCCCACCCAACGATGACCTACAGAATATCTTCTCAAGCCATATTCTGAATGCTAACTTGTAGCCATCTATACTTCTCCTTCACCTCCTATTATACAACTAATTCTGGCAAGGTTTAATTTTTCCTGGATTTGTGTGGGATGCTGTTAATAGCTATCTCAATCCCAATTCCTATTCATTTACTGAGATAACTTGGAGTATGACAAAAAACTGAAAAGTTAAATCTTTAATTCTTGCCTTAAGTCCATCTGAGTTATACGTGTAGATCTTCTCCCACATGTCAGGAAACTTGTGTTCCATAAGACTCACAGGAAATCCCTTCACCTGCCTCTCTATATTGTAATCCCAGGTAGTCTGGGAAGTGATTTAAGAATGATAATCAGGAGGCTGAGGTTGTATTCCAGTAGTTGTGGTACTCGCCTTTAATCCCAGAATTTCTCTGAGTTTGAAGTTAGCCTGCTGTATAGAGTGAGTTCCAGGACAAAATACATAAAGAAACCTTATTGAGAAAAAATTAAAAAAGGAGAGAGAGGGGGAAGAGACCAAAGTCACAATAAAGGGGCATAATCTTAAGCCTGGGCAACACATTCAAAGATCATTGAGATAGTCATACTATTAAAAGGTTTATGCAAGACTTCATGATTTATTTCTTTATGTTTCTTCCATATGTCAATATGACTTTTTTTAATTACTAATTCATCTCCAGGTAACTCATCTCCAGGCATCTTAATGAGTTTATTCAATGGTTCCTTCATATTTTACATCAGTAAGAATTAATCCATGGGTCCAGTGAGATGGCTTACAGATAAAGAAAGACCTTTGTCTCCCAGTCTGAAGATCAGAGTGGAACTCCTGGGACCAAAAGCTGGGAGAAGAAAACAGGCTCCACAAGTTGTCCTCTTCCCAACATTCATGCACCCCATCTCACATGCCCACATGCATCTGCATGGCACAAGCCAATAAATAAAAATGCAATAACTTTTAAATTAATTCCACTATTTTTTCAATAGAAAAGAAAGCCTAAATAACTTATTTCCTAAAACTCATCTGTTAGACTTCCATGCAATGTTTGCCTGTCATTGAGATAACACTTGGGGTGGCTCATTGGAAGGCAAAGAAAATAAGGAAATATGGAAGTTGTTTCAAAGAAAGGAGTTTTAGCATTGTGTCACTTTCAAAAGAATTTATGGGTATTGGGGGGGAATTGTTTGTTTGTTTTTGTTTAATTTATTTTTGGTTGTTGTTACAACCAAATGGGTGCCTAACCCACCCATTCTGTTTTTTTCACCTTCTCCACATGTAACCTCATACCAACTGTTACCTATCCACAGAAGCACACGCGTACACACACACACACACACACACACACACACACACACACACACACACACACACACCACTGTTTAATGTGTTTGTCAATATCAGTGTCTAAGGGGTTTCCTTGTGAAGAACCCTCTCTTGTCCATAGAGCACTATGTCCACCATCCTATTTCTGTCCATGACACCTGTCTCTAGGTTGTGTAAATTTTACTGCTTGTAAGGTTCCAAGTTGAGGTTCGGGTATGCTTTAAAATGAACATTTTGTTCACTATAAACTTTAGACAAAATACAAGAAAAGAGAAAACAACTGTCTAAGACACCAAATAAATACCAAAAACAGGCTTATTCTGGAGAAAGATTCACAATGTAGAAAGTCCCATGACTTTCTTATTTGTAGGTCTGCCTTTCAGAAAATAGACTCCAGTCTGCACCGTGCCATGCCGAAACTCTAATAGAAATGAGACTATCATTCCCTGGTGTCTGCACAGGATTGGTTCCAGGAGTCTCTGTAGATACCAAAGTCCTTAGACACTCATGGCCTCTCCGTGAAAAAGCCATAGTGCTTACATGTTACCTATGTGTGTCCTCCCATGTAATTTGAATTTCTAGCATTATTCATAATATCTAATGCAATGTAAATGTTAGTAACTGAAAAGGGATATGTATACACAATCAATAAAGACACCTGTATTTGAAAAAAGAAAACAGAAAATGTACATTGTGGTGTGAGGAGCCACAAAACAGAATACAAGGGAAACACGCTTACTATATACCAAGTGGGCATCCAGAACAAGGGCATTCCCCAGCAGAGAAATCTAAATTCACTCATGGGGCAGAACTGAGCAGCCCACGCAAGCTAAGGGAAGTTGAGATCTGAACTGCTGCCCAAGTATCTGAACTGTTAAAACAAGCGCAGCCAAGTTCATTGCCTGTTCACTCCTTGCAGAACCAGACAAAAGCATACTAGAAATATAGGAAATATCAGAAACGCATGCAATCAGTCATTTATAAAATGGAAGTTCACTGTGCCCCAGGTACAATCCCAAATGGTTGGTATGTAAAGCCTTAGGAAGCAAACCTTATTCTCAAAAGAAGAGATGTCTCATAGTGTCTAACCTGGAAGCTACACACAATGATATTCAGACAGGCTATTGATGCAGCAACAGAAGCCCATGCAATAAACTTAATAAAGGTATTTTAATTTTTATCTATTTTTATTAGATATTTTCTTCATTTATATTTCAAATGCTGTCCTGAAAGTCCCCTGTACACTCCCCCTGTCCTGCTCCCCTTCCCACCCACTCCCACTTCTTGGCCCTGGCCTTCCCCTGTGCTGGGTCATATAAAGTTTGCAAGACCAAGGGGCCTCTCTTCCCAATGATGGCCAATTAGGCCATCTTCTGCTACATATGCAGCTAGAGACAGGAGCTCTGGGGGTACTGGTTAGTTCATATTGTTGTTCCTCCTATAGAATTGCAGACCCCTTCAGCTCCTTGGGTACTTTCTCTAGCTCCTTCTTTGGGGGCCCTGTGTTCCATCCAATAGCTGACTGTGAGCATCCACGTCTGTATTTGCCAGGCACTGGCATAGCCTCTCAAGAGACAGCTATATCAGAGACCTGTCAGCAAAATCTTGTTGGCATGTGCAATAGTGTCTGGGTTTGGTGGCTGTTTATGGGATGGATCCCCGGGTGGGGCAGTCTCTGGACGGTCCTTCCTTCCATCTCAGCTCCAAACTTTGTCTCTATAACTCCTTCTATGGGTATTTTGTTCCTCATTCTAAGGAGGAATGAAGTATCTACACTTTGGTCTTCCTTCTTCTTGAGTTTCATGTGTTTTGCAAATTGTATTAAAGGTATTTTTTAAAGCTTTGGAGCAGAGAGAAGTTTAAAAAATAATGAAGGTTGGGGATATAGTTTAGTTGGAGAATATGGTTTCTTTGCATGTAGTAGAGTTTGATTTGATCCATAATACCAGGGGAAAAAATACCCAAAAAGAAAATGAAAGTTTCCAACTATGCAATATTTAAAATCAATATACTCTTCCAGAAAACTTTCAGTGATAGCCACCTTTTAATCAAATTAAACTTCTCACTACTAGATGCTTTTATTTCTAGTACATCATTCTTCGCTTTGTCTTCTCTGAGTTCTTGTGTCCACCCCTATTCCTCTCCCAGATTATAAAGTCCTGCATTGTTCATGAAGACTGTTATTTATTAATAGAAACCTTATATAAACCCTGAGCTGAAGACATTGTGAGATTTCTACCTTTGAATTACACTACACCTCTGAAAATCTGCCTTCATATATATAAATTCATGTAAAATACATGAATAATGAATACATGTAAAATGATTATAATAATCTGGATTTGTAGTGATGACACATACAAAGTAATGATTAATTTAGATTATGTACATGTTTTGATATCTCAACACTGTATCAGTCATACTGCTTAGATATTGTGAGATCTCAGTTTACAAATTATAGAAAGAGAAAGACAGGAGATAAGTGAGGAAATAAAATTATTCTCATTTTGCAAGTTCTCTAAAGAAAGTAAACACTAATTATGTATAGGAAGGTACACAAGGAACAGAATGGTTATTTTCACTATTCCTATGCCGTTTTAAAAGTTCCTCCTGGCACTGCAATCACATTTTATGAAGAAACCAACATAATCAAGAGATAAAAAATGGGCTAAGAACTCATATTATCCATAACTAGTTCTCACATACACCATCTGCCATTCCTTTTTTGAGGTTACCTTTTTACTCTCTCCTTTTGTATGTGTGTGTGTGTGTGCATGATTATATGTATGTGTTGGGTGTATGTGTGTATGTCTATATGTATATGTATATATATATATTATATATGCATATAATATGCATATATATATGTGAATATTTGTTATGTGTCCAGATTATGTATGCATTTGTATATGTGCTGTTAATGTTTTGTAGGTATGATATATATATATATATATATATATATATATATATATATATATATATATAAAATGTGTGGATGTATATGTGTGTTGTTTAGTGTGTATATGTGTGTATATGTATGTAATGTTGTATGCCTGATAACTATATAATTTCTCTCTTTATCTTTATATGTAATATATGTGTGTTGTATATATTACTATGTGTTTGCACATTATATATACATATATATAATAATTTTGTGTGTATGTGTTGTTTGTATGTGTATATACATATGTATATGTATATATATACATATATGTGTGTATATATATATATACACACACGCATATGTATGTATGTGTGTGTGTGTATTTGTATTGTGCATATGTGTTTGCATATGGTATATGTGGAATATACCTTGGTATGAGTGCCCACACTTGTGTACATTCAGAATCCAGAAGAAAGCATGTGCTAATATCTTCTATCACTCTCTGCCTTATTGCTTGCAGAAAGAATATCTCACTGAATATGACATTTACCTCTTCTAGTAGGATGGCTGGCAAGCGCCCCCCTCCCCCCCCCCAGGATCTCTGTCTCCATGTTTCAATGAAGGGGTATGGTTGAGCACAACTATACCAGGTTTTGTACATGGGTGCTGGGATTAAAATTCAGATCTTCATGCATTATGCCTGAACAAGTCCTCTTACACATTAAGCTATCTTTCCAGGTCCTAATCTTTCCCTTTAATGACATCAACCACTAAGGAAGCAAATATAAATCTTATTTATTAAAATACAAATACAATAAAGTCACAAATTAAACCTAAGTGGTGTATGCAACACCCGAAGGAATGCGAGATCAAATGTGACTCTCCATGATGTTTTCCCCAGGAGAAGCTTTGGCAACTCCTCTAGAGAGGGGAGTTTGTTGTTAAATGCAAACACTAGAGTATAACAACTAAACAAGGGTTTTGCTTGTGGGGCATTAATTGCGATAATTGTGGGTTAAGAAGAGGTAACTCTCACACTGTTAAGCACTGATTACAAGCTGGAAATTACTGCACAAGAAATGAGATTTTGTGCTTTAGCCAAAGAGTTTTTATTTTTATTTAAAACTGTTTGGGTACCGGGTGGCGGAGCACTCCTAGGAAAACAATTCCCTTAGTTTGCAACACTAGAACCCTGAGGACAAGTGTTAAAGGTAGACTGTGAAAAAGCCCTTGCACAAAATTTCAAACATTTATCCAACAGAAGCCTCTGATACCCACCCCATAAGATGTTCATACAAGCTGATACAAACATAAAGACAGAAGGTTTTTTTGGCTTTGTTTTTTTAAAAAAAAAAAAAAAATCTGTGATACACATAAAACCTCTTCATTGTTGGAAATAAAAGAAGTGAACAATATTCATGAATAATAGTGACAAATGACACTGGGTTTTTTTTGGGGGGGTGGGTTGTTTTGTTTTGTTTTGTTTTGTTTTGTTTTGTTTTGTTTTTTAAATCTAAATTCTTTCTGCCTTGCTTCCATGAGGGCAGGAGGACTCCTCAGGTCTGAAGGCTCTTTGTTGAATGCTTGTTTTTCTCCTCAGAGGTCAGAAAATTCAGAAAATGTCCAATGTATGTCTGTGTCTAAAGGCTGTAACTTCATAATGGACATCAAGTTTCTGTGAGTTTGTAAGTGGCCCTATGTGATCCCTGTCCACAGACACATCTATTGTTCTAAGGGTTAAAAACCGTAGGGTCACAATGAGAAGCCTTATTACCCAGTCAAAGTAAATGGATCACCACATAACCTTTCAGAAATGTTCTTCCTTAAGCTATTAAAACATCCCCTGCCCTTAGATGACAACAATTTCTCTGCCTTTTGAAATTTCTTTTCTACCCTGCAGAGTTCATAGAGATATGCTTGGTTAAAATCAACTTATATAAAACTATGCACTGTAAATTCTGACACTTCTGTTTGAATCTCTTTTCAAACACTTGTCTTTGCTCGCCATAATAGATGTCAGTTCTTCTGATGTAGTTCAAGCATGAGCTTCGTATGAAGACTCAGCGATGTCTATTGCATTTCTGAAGCTACTACTCACTGAAGTTTTGTGCTGTTTGACATCAAAGATAGGCAAGAATCACCCGCTGAGTTCACATGCACGAAGCAAAACAGCTTCAAATCACTTTTGCTAGACAAAAAGTTTTTTTTTTTTTTTTAATACTAAGCTTTTACTATTGTGGACTTAAAGACAAATGCAGTCTCCTCGTTAATATCTCATAATCCTGTGTAACTAAAACATGCATCGGAAGCTCTGAATTTAGTTAACTTTTAAACTGAAGGTAATTTGTGTAGTTGCTCCAGATTTGAACTTAGCTGCAAAGAATTGAGAATCATTCAGACGTTCAAAATGTGATTTTTATTCAATGCGCCTGTTATTTTGCTCAAAGGTAAGAAGCACTTTGAACATCGTCAAATCAAAAGAAAATATTCTTCTAGCATTTTGACTTTAATAGATGTCCTTGACATCAATTTGAGACATAATTGCATTCAAAATAAATGCATCCAGATTATTTGGAAATTATAGATTTTTTTATTTTATGAAGATCTTAAGGGTCATTATAAATATATGTAGGTTTTCATTGAAACAATATAAATATTTCAGGAAATTTATTGCATGGTGTAATTTGGTATAATGTGTATTAAAAATTTTACCATGAAGGTTGTTTTTCATGCCTGAGATGTTTCAGATGACACTTTTAACATTTGAACTCCCAATAACCCAATAATTTGAATCCAATAAAAATAAATGAATGTCAGTGCAAAGAAGGAGTATTTTAGAGTTACTTAGCCATGTGACCTTTTGGCCATTTTCCATTTGGGGCTATCATAGGACACAGGTGTTTTAAATCTTTAGGAGGATATCAAATATGTCTATATTTGCCATGTTTGGGATATATTTTTTATTTTCACATGCCTTTTGATTATTTTTAAATGTATATTTAATTGAAATAGTATATATCACATTCTCCATCCTTTATCTCCCTCAAGCACACCCCAAATATCTTCCCTCCAACTCTTTCTACCCCTTCCAAAATTAAAAGCTATTTATTCATCCATACATGTGAGCATATATGTGCACAAATATATAAATACAATCTAGTGATTCTGTTTTGTGTGTGTGTGTGTGTGTGTGTGTGTGTGTGTGTGTGGTATCATTTCAATGTCATCCACTCTGCATTGTACAATGAAACAGCATCCTCATACCCAGGAAAGGCTAATTCCCCAAGTCCCAGCATTCATTGGTTTCTCATAGGTCTTTGTCTAATAGTGGGACTCTGCAAAAATTCCTGTCCCTTCCATGTTAATATTTTCTTATGTTTCCAATGTTCCAAACTTCTTTATCAATCAATTTAGAGTGCCAACATACTTTCTAGTGACCATTATCTATAAAACAATGATGTGTCAATAAAAAAGCCAAACAGAAAGTCTTATTTTCACAAAAGTTGCTAGGTCACTTTGTTTTGAATCAATATCTAGAAATTCATACTTACATTTTTACATGTAAATGTATATGAATTTTTTAGTGTATATATTTTAAAACAAAAATTAATATACTGACCTATACTAATTTGAGGTCACAAATGTCATTCAATCCAAATTGTCTCATTCGCAACAGTTTTGAACACAGGGCAAAGACAGAGTAGAAATAAGTACGAGATTATTTTCAACCTATAAAAACATGTGACAGAGAAAGATTGAAATAAAACATCATGTCCCTAAGCTACCTAGTCAACCAGAGAATGGCCACTCGAGTCTGGAGTACCTATGCTTTTCTTTATTTTAATAAATTAATTAATTAACTAATTAATTTGGTTTTTCGAGACAGGGCTTCTCTGTGTATCCCTGGCTGTCCTGGAATTCACTCTGTAGACCAGGCTGGCCTAGAACTCAGAAATCCACATGCCTCTGCCTCCCCAGTTCTGGGATTAAAGGCATGTGCCACCACTGCCTGGCCATTTTTCCTTATTATAAGCACAGTTTGAGTTATTGCTCTATGCTATGAAACACTGATTAGAGAAATGTTCTTCATTTTATATCTTGGCAATGGTTTTGTTAGGAATAGAATCAACTCAGACACTCATCAATACTGAAGGGTAAAAAGCACCCGGAGCATTATTCAGTGATACACAAATTCTATTTGAATTTCCCAAGCAGTCACCAAGAATAAATATGCTACATTTCATACAATTCTTTGTATATTTGTTACACAGACTATATGGCACAAAAATTCAGGTTCTTCATTTCATTCTAGTTAATCCACTGGATTAGAGTCTACCTTGAAAGTAAATAAGGTGATATTATTTCTAGCAAACGAAGAGTAACTGAAGAACCATTCTCTTCACAGGCCTGTATCTAGCCCATAAAACACCCCGACTGGCTTAGCCCCTGTAATCCTTTGTTCTTCAATTTTCAAAGGTGTATGTTGAAAACTTTAGTCTCTAATAGTCTGAATGACTGCATGAAACTGACCACTCCCTCTTTTGACTTATCAACTAGAATAGGCACACAGGCATGTAAGTTACATGTCATATTTGTAATAGCTTACATTGGGGATTCTATTTGTAACAAGGAGGTTTTTTGTTTGTTTGTTTGTTTTTGTTTTTTTTAACTTTTCTTTTGGTTTTAAACTGACAAAAGAATAATAACAAAGTCTCAAATGCTACATCACAAGAAGTGTGCAAATATCCCCACACACTCAGACATCAAGTTTAACTATGCAATTACCTCTCTCTAATAAAAGAAGAAATTTCAATGTGGAAGTTCTACGTTTGTAGACTAATTTCTTAGGGTTAATGTACAAAGCAATGCTTTTCATTATGGTTTTTTGTTGTGGTTTTTTTTCTTGCCCTTTTCCTCACTTCGTCCTGACCCTCTCTGACTGGTTCCTTGCTTCCTATACAGCAAACCTATTTGCCTTCATCTCACACAAACTCCATTACACTCTTATTCTTCCCCACTTAAGTGGCCTTCCTTGTCTCATGATTCCTCTCTTAGTTCTGACACACACACACACACACACACACACACACACACACTCACCCCTACCTCAGAGGTGGGACTTAAAGTCCTTTGTATATATACCCAGGAGTGATAGATAGTTGGATCAGACCATAATTGTTTTTCAATTTCTAAGGATATCCCCAACCAATTCCCATAGTGGTCTATGACTTTACATTCTCTCTGGGATGTAAATTCTTCTTTTATCCACATTATTCAACAGCATGTATTGTCTTGATTTTTCATGGCATGCATTCTGACCTTGGTAAGGTGGCATCTCAAAAAAATTGGTTTGTATTTCCATGATGACAAAGGCTGTCAGATATATTTCTAATTATTCTTTGGTAGATTATTGTAGGTCATTAAGCCCTGTGTAGTTTTGGTTTGATTGTTTTTGTTTTTGGTATTCCATTTTTAGTTGTTTATATATTAGAGTTAATAATAGGTACTAACCCCATCTGTTTTCTTGATGGTAAAATCATTTTCCTAATTCTATTAAGTGTCTTCTTTACTTTATTGGTTTTTTTCTGTGCACAAGCTTTTATAATTTATGTAATCTCATTTGTCAATTCTTGAAATTATTTTCTGTATTGGTAAAATATTTTTAAGAAAGTCCTTGCAAATATGTATTAAATATTTTCATAAGATTTTCTTATAGAAGTTTCAAAGTCTTCTGACTTCTACAGGCATGAATGTGCCCATCCCCCACAAATAAAAAATATTTTATATTTTGTGAAGCCTTTGTGTTAGAATATCTACATCTATATCTACATCAATATCTATATCTACTATATATACATATATATGCATGTATATATGAACATACATGCATGTGTATTTTATATGTACACAAAATGTTTTTATTCATTTCTTAAAATTTATAAGAATATAGTGTAAATGAAAAATGAAAACTTTTAATTAGGCAAGGTAACAACACTTTAAATAATATCAAAATGATAAGAATTTAATCTTCACCCTGGGGGTGGTGGCAAGAGCCTCTAACTCCAGCATTCAAGAGGTAAAGGCAGGCCAAACACTGTGAGTTCAAGGCCAGCCTGGTCTATAATGTGCGTTCCAGGACATCTAGGTCTGTTACACAGAGAAACCGTGTCTTAAAAATCAAGCCAACCAACCAATCAATCACACAAAGAAAGAAAAACAAAATCAAAAATAACAACAACAACAACAAAAACAAAAATAACCAAAACTTAATCCTAGGAATTATTTTAAAAATAAAAATTAAAAATAAAATGGGATATCATTCTATAATGCCAATAGAGTTAATTGTTTAAAATATGACAATATTAGTGCTGACAGAATGTAGAACAACAGAGAAAGCAGTGGCCACCAATTTCCCAACTCAAAGAATGAATGAGTTTTCAATTTTTTGCACTACAAACTGAAAAGAAGCAGGCATATCTTATACTTAGAAATTTCTCTTATTGCTGCATGCCTACTAAAATTCATGTATATTTTTATCAGAGATATGCAAAATGATTATATGCTGGAACAATTTGTAATCGAAGCACTTCAGAGGTTAAGGCTGGAGCATATCTAAAAATTTGAGACCCGACTTGACTACAAAGTCAGTATTAGGCCAGTCAGAGGTACATATCAAGACATGGTCTTATAAAATATCTATAGAAATATTGAGTATAAATGGAGAAATCTGTAGAAACAAACAAACAAAAAATAAAAACCCTATATATTAATCTGCAATTTAATGGAAAGAAATCAATTGTAGTATATCTATGTACTATAATATTACATAGCATTCAGAATAGCAATGGATACCTATTTGATTTCAGTCTAAAATGTTCCCATAATCATTGCCCAGATGGTGGGAGAGTTTTGGGAGACTGTGGAGTCATCAGAAAATGGGATGTGAATAGTGAATATAAGATGCTAAAGGAAAGAGAGGGCCTTTGAAGGTTGAACTCTAGCCATTTGTTTGGGTTCTAGTTATGAATTTTCTGCTTCTTATTAATATGTTGTAAGATAAGGACCCTCCACCACCTGCCACTCCCTCCGTAAACCCTTCCATGGTTTCCTGACCATGACAGATTGAAAGCTCTCTGAAGTTGTAAGTTAAAATGAACTTCTCTGCCCTTAAGTTGTAACTGTCAGATATTTTGATGATCCCGAAGGAGCACACCCTAAATGTGGCATCACAAACAACAAGCATATATGTCATACTCATAAAGCTGATAGCCTGAGGCCAAGTTTTACAAGATTACACGTAATGTGATATGCAGTGTATGAAGCCCAGAGCAAGGTGAAAAATGCACTTAAATTATTGCTTTGACAAGTAGCTTGTATCTCCACAAATCTCACAAAAATCTATCTTAATGAAAGAACAAATGTGCTTACTTTTGGAAGGGCAGTTACTGTAGTTAAACAATCAGCTGCTTCTAAAGTGTGGACAGTTTAGTCTATCCCAGGAAGACATTCTCTTGTAAGCTACTTTAAAGTCTGAACATTTTAAATGATGTAATAAAGCAGGATTTTTTGTCGTTAAGTTTCATCTGCAGAGAGATATAGGATTTAGATACTAAGAAAAGGCAGATATGTTTGGTCCAGGAAAGTATTATCCCCATCTGAAAGATGCACTTGGCTCTTCTAGGCACCGTGTGTCTGAGGACATGGTTTCTGTTATATATGAGAGACAAGTCCATCAATGCTACCCATATGTGAGAGGACTGAGACAGCGATCTGCTTCTGCAAACTTGAAAACGCTGACTTCTGCCTTCCCTGAAAGTCATGTTTCCCAGTCAGGAAACTGTGGTGAATTATAGGATAAGAGGAAGTTGTAAAATAGCAGAAAATAAAAGGATAGTGACACACACAAACTGGTCTGGATCAATTCAACCAATAGAGGACTGGAAATATACTATATTGCAACTATACTAAAAATAAAAAATAAAAAATAAAAATAAAATCCGGGCGTGGTGGCGCACGCCTTTAATCCCAGCACTCGGGAGGCAGAGGCAGG
>NC_034591.1:36725630-36730753 GCF_900095145.1 Mus pahari | reverse complement strand
GCAGGTGGATTTCTGAGTTCGAGGCCAGCCTGGTCTACAGAGTGAGTTCCAGGACAGCCAGGGCTATACAGAGAAACCCTGTCTCGAAAAACCAAAAAATAAATAAATAAATAAATAAATAAATAAATAAATTAAAAATAAATAAAAATAAAAATAAAGGATAGTGAACAACTTAGAGACATAGATAGAAATACTAACCATGGGTCTTTGTGGTAGCCTAGCTTAGTCTTTTCTCAAATAGGACTGAAAGATACAAAGATAATATTTATCAATAGTGAAAAATAGTTCCATTAATAATAATAATGGCTAAGAGGTAGAACACTAGAGTGTTTTTAAACTTTCCCTGAGACATTAGTTATCCAATGGCAGTACTTAGTCAAAAGCACAGATAGATAAAGAGAACTTATCCAAGTTTGTGTAGATTCAAGGATACAATGGATTTTAAATTTACTATCCATCAAAGATATGCATTATGATGGGCACTTTGCTGTGTTCAGTTCATGTTGGCTGTATATATCTTTAATTTATTAATTAATTCACACTTCATTCATTCATTCATTCATTCATTCATCTGTCCATTCAGTGATAAGTTACTGCAGATACTGTGTTGGAAATGCAGGAATAATACAGAAAATGCTGCCTGTTCACAGGACTTAACTTTTACTTGCAAAAGGAAATGGTAACGACACAGGAACATCACTAAATAGTAAAATGACACTAATAAGATAGATCAGGGAAAGTACAACTGGAAGAGAGGTAAGGAGTACTGGATTGCAGATACAGTATCAGTGTTGGTAATAGTGAGGTAAACATTGAACTGAAGGATGAAGTCCACATAAAGAACTGAAATTCAAGAGTGCAGTTCACATAGTTACTCTGCTTAGCAGTAAGCCCCTCACACACACTAGTCTGTGAAGCTTTAGTATAAAAGGTGCAAGATCTTTGGGTTAAGAAAGTTCCATCTTTGTAGTTTGTATTCCATTATGGCCCCTCTGAAGATCGTTCCATACATTTATATGTATGCAATAACAAACAGTGAAAAGAGTCGCCATGAATTTGATGGAGAATGGGGAGGGCTAAACAGGAGGGTTTTGAGGGATGAAAGGTTAAGTAGAATTGTTATAATTATATTGTAGTCTAAAATATATGCATAGTGTCAAGAAAGAGCACCTGAATTGGTTATCCAATACCAAGTGGTCAGTCCTGAGGTCATATCCAGATAAGCATCATATGTATCGAGAGAGAGAGAGAGAGAGAGAGAGAGAGAGAGAGAGAGAGAGAGAGAGAGAGAGAGCAATGATTAAAGAAAAAAAGCCATAAATTTGAGAAAGGAATTAATATAATAAATATTATAATATTTATTATATTAATAAATATATATTAATATATATATTAATAAATATATATTATAAATAATATAATATCATAATATAATAAAAGTAAAAAAAAAATCATTAACAAATTCTCCCTGTATATTTCCTGTTGCTTTCTTTTAAAGTGCTATATGCTTTCTTCCAGGCCCTTGGTTGATAAAACGATGACAACAACAACAACAAAACCTACAACAATAACAAAAATAACTCTTCTTTATTAGTATCTTAATTTCTCTGAAAACTCAGTTTTTTTCACTGGAAAAGGGGCAGGGTAAAAAAAAAAATAAAATGAATTATTGTTTCTTATTGAGATCACAGGAATCAAATAAAAAGGAAATCTCCAAACTCCTGTCCAATACTGCCAAGAAATAGGATTGTTTTTTAAATGTATTTTTATTCATTCATAAGAGTGCATGCCTAGACATACACTTTGCCCTACACATATATTCATGCTTAGTACCCGTGGAGGCAAGATCAGGGCATCAGATTCCCTAGAAGGAGAGTTACAGAAGGTTGTGAGCCACAACGTGAGTGCTGGGAACCAAAGCTGGATACTCTATAAGATCAGCAAGTACATTAATCTGCTGAGCCACCTATTTCAAAATGGATCCCCATTTTTTTAAAAAAAATCATCATTATTATTATTCATAAAGATGACTAAATCAGGGACTACTATGTGAAATGTAGATACTTATAACCAATCAGCATAATGAAACAACAAAAAACTGTTTGTTCCCACAGGTTGTCAGTTTACACAATGTTCTCACAAAAGTTTGAAAGGGCCAGATTTCACGTCTATCATCCACAATCCACAATGTATCATCAAAAACACAATCTGTTTATGTATCACCAGGATCAAATGGATATGAAATCTACTTCCTCAAATCTGTTTGCAAGTAGTTTATTATACAACATCATTGGGGATTTTACTTATGCTACCATTTTATTTCTAATGGTTTGTCTCTATTGTTGTACTACTGTCCAGAGGTATCAGTTAAGCACTTTACCCATTTCTTCCTGTCTCAGATGTGCTTCAACATTCCTCCCATATGATATCTAGTATTTTTTTTTAATCACATATACTTGTCCATTAGTTAATCTTGTTGCTGTGATAATATCCCCGACAAACATAATTTATGGAAGGAAGAGTGTATTTAAACTCACAATGTGAGGGTATATGTTATCATGGCAGAGGCATCCTAGTATCAGGAGTTTGAAGAGGAAGCTGGCTACATTGCATCAGTACAAGAAAGCAGAGATATGAGTACTTGTGATTGGTTAGTTTCCTCCTTTCATGTAAGATTCCAGCGCGAGGAATGGTTCTTCACCCTTCCGTTAATCTCATCTACATAATCACTTAGAGGTATACCACCAATATTTTTCTAGATTTTATGAAGTTAATAATCAAATTAACCATTCTAGTTTTTTTTAAATTTATTTTTATTATTTTCTTTATTTACATTTCAAATGCTATCCCGAAAGTTTCCTATACCCACCCCTCCCCTGCTTCCCTACCCACCCACTCCCACTACTTGGCCCAGGCGTTCCCCTCTGCTGGGTCATATAAAGTTTACAAGACCAAGAGGCCTCTCTTCCCAATGATGGCTGATTAGGCCATCTTCTGCTACATATGCAGCTAGAGACACGAGCTCAGGGGGTACTGGTTAGTTCATATTGTTGTCGTACCTACAGGGTTGCAGCCCCTTACAACTCCTTGGGTACTTTCTCTAGCTACCATTCTAGTTTTATCCTTTGTCAATTCTCACTGAAATGTATCACTTTTAAACCCACACTTGTGGAAACCGGACAGAGGAAAGGAGACGGACTCATGTCAGGACTCCCAGGAATCAGACTCCAGAGACCAACCTCTGAGTTTATTGTTCAATGCATAAGCCTATACACATTGTTTGAGTCAACCTCAACCTGGTAAATCCTTGGCAAATAGTATCTCACCCCACTGTAACCTTGCCCAACCTTTCCTTGATGAGGCAACTTGGAAGGAGCAGGAGGGGGCCAGGCATCATCACCTGTTAAGACCTCTGTGAAGATCAGAAGTCATCCACCACTGTGGCCTCCATTCTTTTTCACTGTCTTACTATGTTCCGGGAGCCATCTTAGATCTAACTTATGTACGGCATATCAGGACTCTTCGAGGAGATGTCACAGGAGCTTGTGGCTACTCTCTCTCCATCCCACTTTTCCTTCATCAGGTCAACCTCCACATCCCCCTACATTCTCCCCATCTCTTATACCCGTTGTGTCATAATCTCATGGCCATCTCATAGTAAAAAATGGAATCAATACAGCTTCAAAATACTCTATAATAATAATCCCAATACTCTATACAACTCAGAAGTCTACTCAGGCAGTCTCTTAGCTGTGAGACCCGATAACACCAAGAAACAAAAATCATAGTTCTAAACTACAATGGCACAGATTAAACATTCCTGCCCCAACTGGAAGGGATAGCTACATAGAAAAGAAAAAATCAGACCAAAAGAAGACTGAAACGTAGCAGGGCAAACTCTGAACCCTGCAGCTCCATGCCTAGCATCAAGAGCTTATGGTGGGATCATTTGCACTTAAAGGACCTGTGTAGTTCCTTGCTTTCAACTCCACTGCCTACAACATGCATAGCCAATTTTAGGTGAGCCTCACTAATCTCCTCAGAAAACTTCTCCTGATCATGGCATCCCCAATACCCTGGTGTCTCTATGGCAACCCCAGCCTTTACATTCACAGGCAGTGGTCTCAGAAGTGCCTCTGTGCAGGGACTCTGATAATGCCGGAGATTGCCTGGTCTCAGGGTACTCTTAAGCCAAGATACTGAGTCTCTCAATCTTCCATGTTTAAAAAATCAGGGAGTTTTGGTCAGCCTGGTCAGGCCTCCATGGGAGAAGATGTGCTTAATCATAGAGAGACTTGAGGTCCAGGGAAGGGGAAGGCCTGATGGGGAAGGAACACCCTCTCAGAGGCAAGGGGAAGGGGGAATAGGAATGGGATGAAGAGCTGTGGGAAGAGACACCAGCAACTTGAATGTAGATAAATGAAATAATTTTTTAAAACGAGGGAGTTCAGTAGGCATCTTAAGATGGAACCTGTGTTTCCTGGCCCCCTGGCCCCCACCCTATCAGCAGCATTTTTAGTTTATGTCTTCCCTTTTGAAGCTGTACCTTCATTTTATTTATGTGTTTTTCTGAGTGACCATGTGTGTGGGGGTGGCCAAGGAGGCCAGATCAGGGAATTGGTTGCTGTTCAGCTGGAGTGAGTCACCCGCATGTGTGCGGAGGACTAAGTTCTGGTCCTATGGAAGAACAGCGATTACTTTTGACTGCTGTGTGTGCTTGTCAGCTCCACGGTTCTCTTTTCAAATGAGTTTGTGTTTGCACCAATGGGGCCTTTCCTGATGTCTCAAGGTAGAGATCAGGTGTTGAAGGTGCTAATCACTTCAGCAGTTACAGATTTCTTCTTCTTTTATTTTTGTTTTCTATTTTTACCAGAAAAAAAAATGTCAACTTGCTCACATATTTGTATTTCCTCAAAAATCCTTTTCCTTTTTTCCCTCTTTTTATTTTTTCATTACTCTTCAGAGTTTTAAGCATGAAACAGCTAAAATTTAATCCTGTCTTGAAATTTCCTCCAACAAATAAATTCATACATTACTATAAAATTCAGCTTTATTGAGAGGTTCATAGGACATGAATATATATATATATATATATATATATATATATATATATATATATATAT
>NC_034591.1:36723323-36725620 GCF_900095145.1 Mus pahari | reverse complement strand
TGTGTGTGTGTGTGTGTGTGTGTGTGTGTGTGTGTAAGAATATCAGGAACTGCTCCTTCCCTCATTTTTATAAAATACTATTCCTTGCTTTCTGAAACCTCATGAATCTAACCCCTCCTCTTCTGTGTTTCTCTCAGCAGTTAACTCTTCCAGCCTCCCCAGAAAGTGGCCTGATACAGTCTACTTACAGCATTTAACGATTTCTCTAGGTCAAAGTTCCAGTGTTCCATTCTTTCCCCATAACTCTCCCAAAGGTGTAAGAAGCTCATGGTCATATTTATCACAGCAAAGTCCCCACTTCTGGCCACCAATTTTCTGTACTAATTAGTTATCTTACTGATATGACAAAAATGACTGCCTGGAAAAAGGAGCATTAAGAGGGATAGGCCTATTTGAACCCATAGTTTGATGTCCTGATTCATTGTGTTAGGAGTTTTAAGAAGCGGGGAAGTTAGGAAGCTATTGGTCGTGTTGGGCCCACTGTCAGAAAGCAAAGAAATATGAATGCTGGTAAAGAGCTAGATCCTTCCTGTGGAATCCAGAACCCTAGCCCATGGCATGCTACCACACAGATTCAGTGTGTCTTTCTGTCTCAGTTAACACAATCCATATTCCACTTGCCTGGAGGGTTGTTCTGGGGTACTCCCATATCTGTTCTCTTCTGAGAAGTCTTACAGGTAGATTGTGACTGCAACTCCTTTTAATCCTATAATATCTCCCGCTTTCTTTAATATTACACTTTTCATGTATCATAAACCTTAATATGTGTTTCTTTAAAAATATTTTATGTGGATGCAAGTTTTGTCTGCACCATGTGTGCATCTGGTGCACAGAGAGCCCAGAAAAAAAAAATTGAAGCCCCTGGAAGTGGAGTTCCTGACAACTGTGAGTTGCCTTATGGGTGTTGGAAATTGAACCCATGTCCTCTGGAGGAACAGTCAGTGATGTTAATCACTGAGCATTCTCTAGCCCCAGATCTCCAATTTCTATTCTTTGGAGTCTTCCGAAGGGCAAGAACTGCATATTCATGTCCTTATGTAATGGAGAATAAAAATTCTGCACAGTTAAAAATAAACAAAAGAGAAATACGAAGAATTAAGAAGTTTATGTGCATCGCTTCTCGGTATTTTGGCTAAGATCAAGAAGTTTATGTGCATTTTTCAAGGTGCAAGACAGCTTATGGTTTGAACTAAAAAATCGAAACACACATTGAAGCATGTCTCAGAAGAAATCTACTAAATATAAAAGTTTTCCTCTATGATTCACTATAGAAATATTGGCATAGAAAAAGCATACTATAGTTATCCATCGACTATGAGGAGTATTTGGAAAAGTCTTGAAAGTCATGAAAGTGAATGTATTGATCCACATTGCTTTCATTTTAATTTTTCTTTAGCGAATTTTCAGATCATTCCCAAATATGGACTATTTCTAACATATCTTAATGTGAATTATTCTGCACTATGTGGATTGCAGGGACTATTTGGCACTAAACAATCTCCCAGTTTTAAATACCTTAAACTTTAGAGAATGGTAAAATATCAAAAGAATATATATTCCAATCAGTCATAGTTATAAGGAAGTAGTGGGACCTGAAGCTGTTGAGTGATAATTTTGTTTGAGGCAGAATATTAAGTATTTTTATCTACATGTAATTCTCACATAATTACACAGTGTTCTAATGTAATTCTGTATCACATATTAGCTCACAGATGAATCAACAGACAGAAAAATGCTCCTATACAATGATTCAGATGGTATGAGATTTTTATTGTCACGTTAACATCTCGTACAGAGTCAATACCAAAGTAGCCCAAGTGGAGTTGCAGGTATAGGTTAAAATCAAAGCTGTATCCAAAACCAGCCTTTCTGTATTCGATTTTCCACTCTGCTGGTAAACGTGCTCTGTCATGACAGGAGTTGAATAAAACCTTTTCCTCAGTCTTGAGCTTTCTACATTTGACTTCAACTGTAAGCTCTCTTCCTTGAATTTTCTCCTACTATGCTTCCTTCGTTCATTTTTAAATATAAAGTCTCAGTCTGGCAGGGCTCTGGACCACCGGGGAAGGTGCTTTATGGAGGCCTGTAAGGTCAGCTAAAAAGTAGCAACTTCCACAAATTCTCTGGAGAGGTGAAGAAGGTATTTGGTTGCCTTCCAATGGCTGCTGAGAGATTCTTCAATGAGAGTTGAGGTTGGCTCAACTGTCATATTGAAGGTTCATTGTTGGCTAAGGACAAGTGGATTTTAGTAATATACAAATTAAGGTGTGTGTGTGTGTGTGTGTGTGTGTGTGTGT
>NC_034591.1:36700520-36723166 GCF_900095145.1 Mus pahari | reverse complement strand
GAAAGAAAGAAAGAAAGAAAGAAAGAAAGAAAGAAAGAAAGAAAGAAAGAAAGAAAGAAAGAAAATAAAATGCTTTAGTTTGGTTTTAACTGCTCCAGGTACAATCAACCACAGTAGGAAAGTCATGGCCATGGCAACCTGAGGCAGCTGGTTCTTATACTCAGAGCTAGGAAGCAGGGAACAATGAATCCACATGCTCAACTGACTGCCTTTATTATGCTCACTCCCAGCCTCCATCCCAGGGAGTGGTGCTCCCCACAAGAAAGTTGAGTCTTCCCACCTCATTTAACCTAACCTAATCTAAACACCCCACAGGCATGCTTGGAGGCTATCTCAATGTAGGTAGTATCTCACAGGCATGAAGCTTGCCTTCTAGGTTATTCTACAAGATGTCAAATGTCATATATAGGAAGCAGGTAATATAGATGTATTTAAGTGGTATTTTCAAAGTTTGGGTGACTTTAAAAAAAAAGAAGAAGAAAGAAAGAAAGCAGAGTTACCAGGATTTTCAGTGGACCAGTCCTATTTCTCTTTTTCTTATAACTTTGCTAAATGCAAGACTCATCAGACTGTCTAGATCATGTTTATTCACACTAAATAACTACCTGTGCTCTATTATCTAAGTCCTGCACATGTGGCCATGTGTAGGTTTCCTGTTCTCAAGTGGATGTCCCAACAGCCATAGACATATGGGCTTCTGAACTAAATTTAAAACAAACAAACAAACAAACAAACAAACAAAATGACATGAATTTGGTAGAGGGTGTGTTGTGGAATATACAGGGGAAGGTGAAGAGGAGAAATGTGGATGTGCATATTCATATTTCATTGTTCATGATAATCTCAAAAACTGAAAATTTAAAGTGGATAGTAATTTTACTCTAAAATTGACTTTGCTGTTTTAAAACTTGCTGGTTATTCATCATTATGGGATGCAGAGTAGATTATGCAGAGTATCGTAAGCAATAGTGATCTCTTCAACAGAAGATGCAGTTCCCAAAAGATGAACTGTTAAATATATGAAAAGATATTAATTCTCTCTCACAATTAAAGAAACACTAATTAAAATTATAATAAATTATAATTTTTCTTCTATAGTATTGGCAAAACTTAAAAAGTTTGAAAATCCATGCTGGTGATGAGAATCATGAATGCCTCAGTGGTTGAATAAAACAGGAACAGTTACAATTCTGTGAACTTATCATAGTTTAAATAATTATATATGTCATTTGACCAGTAATGTGGCCTCTAAGAAATCAATCCTCAGTATATACCTTTGTGAAGTTAAATGTAACCGAAATACTCATTAAAACCTGTTTAGCTAAATAAACTATGATTTTTTATTTAGTTGTAAAGTTATATGTATCATTATTGGATTTTATGTAAAAAGATCAACATAAAAAGAATGAAAAGGATTTCTAATTATTGTCACTAGGTGATTTCTGGTATACTGCTAGAGAAAAAATTATCAAAATATGGAACAATTAATATTTTATTATTTGTCAGTGTGAGGAAGAAAATTAAAATTGTGCAAAATAGATCCTTGCTTCTGTGTGTATGGGGAAAAGTAGAAATGCAAGCTCATTATTACAAGAAGTACCGGTCTTGGCAGGATCCTGACAGCACAGGAGCTATCACTTAATAAATGGTACCTCAAGAAGCTAAGAAGGACACAGTCATTTGAGCAAAGTGGCAGCCTACAAAATGGAAAACATCTTTACCAAGTATGCATATGATAGACTACAAGTATGTAGGATGAAGAAAACAATATATTTAAAATGGGGTATAGAACTAAAGAATGAGTTATGAAAAGATAGAACACAAATGGTGGAAAAACACACACACACACATACACACAACATCTTTAGATGTATGGGAAAGACAACTTAAAACTATCTTGGGGTTTCATCTTATCCCAGGTAGAATGGCCAAAATCAATAGAACAAATGACAGTACATTCAGGCAGTGATTCAGGGAAAGGGGAACACTTTTTTTTTGTGTGTGTGGGAGTGGAAATTAGTACAGGCACTCTGGAAATCAAAGTTGGGGTTCATCTAAAAGCCACAATTAGAATTACATCACAATCAAGCTGTAACACTCCCTGCCATACACCTAAAGGACTCTGCATATTGCTATAGATATACTTGCTCATTCATGTTCATGCCTGCTCTATTGACAATATCCAGAAACTGAAAGCAGCCTAAATGTCCATAAGCTGATGAATAGATAATAAAAATGTGGTTCACTTACATCACAAACTATTATTTAGCTTTTTAGAAATACAAAATTATAAAATGTTTAAATAACAGGAAACAAGTGAAGGACAATCATCCTGAGTTAACCTATACCCAGAAAGCCATTTCATGTTTTCTCTTACATATAGACCATAGCTTTTAAACTTTAAATACGTGTGTTTCAGTCAGAATAAACTCAGAGGTTACGTAGTTAGTAAGGGGCCAGGAAGGAAGAGGGAATCTTACAAGGAAGAAGATATAGAATATGGTTTTATAAAGAGATAAAGGGGAAAAATAGAAAAGGGATATAAATGGAGAATAAGTAGAAGATATATGTGAAGGAGAAAAAATAGGAAAGGACAACTAAAGCCTTTTGAAAGCCATACAGAAACCTACCACTGTCAATAGATGCACACACATGTATGCGTGTGCATGCACACGCACACATTTGTGTATGTGTTCATGTGTGTGCATGTGTGTGCGTACACACACACACACACACACACACATATATATATATACACACACATGTATTGTACATAATATAGTGTTTTGGTGGTTTTCAGTTTTTGTTTTTATTTAGGGTTTTTCTTTGAGAAAAAGTACATGAATTTGGATAGATAGAGAGGATGTAGATGTTGGAAAAGGGGAGGAAGTATGATCAAATTATACCGAATGGAAAACTTTTCCAAAAGTCCAATGAATAGACAAGTTACAAATTATATAAATAAAAAGAAAGTAAAAATTATAATCTCCAGGGAAGACATTCCGCAGCATCAGAAGCACTGGGTAACTGTACGCTTCACTAATGAGTTGTTTATGATGTTTGCTTAGAATCATATGTAAATGTGAAGGCTAACAAGGTGAAAATGGTTACTGAAATCACAAATGAAACCAAGAATATGACCAAAATAGATTTTGAAAATATTTCCTAAATAGAATAGTTTGACGATATGTTAAGTGAGGTGTATTAAAGAGGGAAAGTATCTTTAATTGTAGAAAGAAAAATAAACATTTAAAGTAAATATGGCAAAATGTGTACAATTATTTAATGTGGAGTGAGAATATGTGACTATTCATTATCATGGTTTCTCTGTGTTTCACTCTATTTGAATTTTTTCCATAATAAGCTGCTGAAAACAAGCTATGACCATTAACTAAGACATGTTTTGAGACTTATTGTGCTACCACTTTATTCCAAAAGATATCTTATTAAATAAAAAATTCTTAAAGTACATACCAGGAAACCTAGAAGACTACATACAGAGAGGACCGTTTCTAATTTAAATATACAAAATTATTTAAATGGATTCAAGGGGGAGCTTTAAAATAATTAATATATAAACATAAAAACTCTTTAGTGATGATCATAATAAACATAAAGATATTTCCAATAACAAACAACAAAGTATTGTTATCCACGGCGTAAGGAATTACTGATAATAAAAATTTTCGATTGAAGAAAATGAACAAAGGAAGGGGAAACCAAACAAAAGAAAGACAGTAGATTCTCTGGCTGTAGACTGAATTATCCTCTGTCTTCTAACCCCATAGACTGTGTCCTGGCTGTGTCTAGGTTTTTGCTACTATGCAAACTTTAGTCCCTTGGAGATAAGAAGGAATGTCTCATGGAATTCAGTTTTGGAAATGAAGCCTTTCTTTCCAGGAGCATCTCAAATTCTCCAAGTTCATGGCAGGTTTCTGTATGAATGACAGACCTTACCTGCACTATCGCTGGGATTGGCGCTCGTCACATCTGTCGTAAAATCCCTGTCATGGAAAACAATTTTCTTCCTTCTTCTTGGTGCCTCTTATGCAGCTGCAGCTGCTGTTGGTGTGCTGTCATACACACAGTTTTTACAGGAACATTTTCAATTAATAAAGTCAAAGTAATTTTTTTTCAATTTAGCATGGGGGATGCATTTGATATTAAAATGTAGAGATGGCATTTTCTTGATCCTACAGTCTCTTGAATAGTGTTCTGTAACTTCAATTTTCACCTGTACACATTGATGCATCCTCTCTCCCAGACACGAATTCTCTCCTGGACTTGTTTCTCTCCTTGAAAATCTCTCATTTCAGTTATTGAATTCCATATAACTCCTTTAGAATGATATGTCATCACCTTCAGTGGGGCAAACCTGAACTCATTGTCTATCTCTAAGCCCTTTCAGGTCAGTTGTCACCTGACTGCCACACTCATCCAGCAAAACCACCAATTATATTCTGATCATCACAGTCCTAAACGGTGTTAGTTATTGTCTCCTCTTCCAGCCACTTGTCTTCCTCAACTAATCATTCTTCACTCTTCCCAAGAGCACAGTCATATTTTTAGCCATCTGAGTAGAATATTTGTCATATTTCTTAGGTTTACCTTTTTTTTAATCAATCATTTTATTTGTTTACATTTCAAATGATATCCCCTTTCCTGGTTACTGGTCCACAAAACCCCCATCCCACTCCCCCCAAATCTTTTCCATCCCTTTGCCTCTATGAGGGTGCTCCACCATCCACTCTCCCACTCCTACCTCACTGCTCTAGCATCTCCCCTATATTTGAGCATCAACTCTCCATAGGACCAAGGCACTCCCCTCCCATAGATGTTAGATAAGGCCATCCTCTGCTACATATGTATCTGGAGCCATGGATCCCTCCATGTGTACTTCTTGGTTGGTTGTTTATTCCCTGGGAGCTCTGGGTGGTCCGGTTAGTTGATATTTGTTCTTCCTTTAAGGGTGGCAATACCCTTCAGCTTCTTCAGTACTTCCGGTATCTCTTTCATTGGGGTCCTCAGGGAAGCAAGATGCTCCCAGGACCCAACGGGGATGAGTTTAGCTGAAATACCCAGTGAAGGGGAGATAGAACCTGTAGAGACCACTTCAAGTAGATAGGCATGGCCCCCAATTGAGGGATGGGACCACCCACCCATCGCAAAATTTGTAACCCAGAAATGTTCCTGTGCAAAGGAAAGATGGTGACAAAATAATGGAACAGAGACTGGAGGAAAGGCTATCCAGAGACCATCCCACCCAGGGATATACCCCATCTGCTGACACTAAACCCTCGACATTATTGCTAATGCCAAGAAGCACTTGCTGACAGAAGCCTGGTATGCCTGTTCCCTGAGAGGTTCTAGGAGCACCTGACCAACAATGATGCAGTTGCTCACAGCCAACTATAAGACTGAGCCCAGGACCCCAATGGAAGAGCTAGGGGAAGGACTGAAGGGGCAGAAGGGGATTTCTTAGGATTTTTGCCTGATTTCAAATCCCTGCTCTTTCTGAGATCTCCACCAATGTAGTCAAATACGGTAGAGACAAGTGATGCTGGACCAGAACATCAGATGAGCACAGCACCATCACATCACAGATGAGCACCATCCCATCGCAACACTAGCCCATTTTTCACTTCCCTGTATTAGTGCTGTCTGGTAGACATACTTATTTATAGCAAATGATAAATTGAAAATAAAGAATATATTTGGATTTTTCAAGGAGTCCTTTTGCTGTTGGAAAAGAGGATGCAGATGCAACAGTTGGATCATACTAATTAAAAAAAAAATAAAACCTCTATTTTCTCATACTCTTAGTGTATCAAGAGAGGCTATTGGGATCAGCAATCATGTTTAAACCCTTTCCTGCAATTTTCACAAATTTATGTTTCATTATAATAAGTTTTTGCATTTTCCCACATGATATTTTAGTTTATATTACCAAATCTGCTCATATCTCTTTCTATAGGACATTGTGTTTTTTTCTACATAGACCTTTATTCTACTTACTGACTTTGATCAATTCTTTGTCTTTTCTAATGCAACTTCTTTAACTGGTGTGTCCAATATTAATGTTTGATTGATGTGTAACAGCATTATAATCTGCATCATGAGTTGAATATTATTATGATCCAAACACCCCATGTTCATTATATAAATATTTGCATTTAATTTCTGTTCAGAAGGAGCTAACTATGTCTTTCATGAGTATCTGAGTATCTTTTGTTTTCTTTTTCTGTACTATAATATTAGAACAAAACAGTAAATTATGACTTAATGAAGAAAGGCTTTTGTTTGGCTTAAAATTCAAATTGCAGACTATCATGGAGTAGAATTCAAAATACCAGTACCTTGATTACATTACCTCTGAGGTCAGGAAAGAGCAGTGAATGCAAACGCCAGTCTTACTACCCCTTTTCCAACTGTACAGTCCAGAATTTTAGCCAGTGAATGGCAACACTGGGCCTTTCAATCTCAATAAAGTAAATCCAGATAAACCTGTACAGAGATTCTCAAAACCCCATCTCCCATACCATTGTTGATTAGGTTAAGCTAATAATTAAAATTTACCTTCTGAATGAGGGTTTTAGATGCATTATTAATAATAACAACAATTTTACTTTAAGTAATCAACCATTTGTGGAAATATTTATTTTCAAACTGTGCAATAAAGAGTGACTATTATTTTGGACCAGAAAGAAAACACTTTTGCAGGATTAAGGTGCCAGAGTTTGAATATGCTTGGCCCAGGGAGTGGCACTATTATTTGAAGAGGATTCCACCTTATTATCAGGGTGGGGGAAATAAGCAGCAGAGGAAACCATGCCACATCTGAACAGTCTGTGAATAGTGAGATGTAGTATAAACATCATTTGATTTGGGGGCTCATTATTTCACCCATTTCTTTTCATTTCTTTTTTCTGTTTTTCTTTTAAATTGGATATTTTCTTTATTTACTTTTCAAATATTATCTCCTTTCCCCATTCCCCTACCCCCGGGATAAGCTCCTATCCAATGCCCTCTCCCTCTCCTTCTATGAGTGTGTTTCTCCACCCACTCTCTCCTTCACACGCTCACATTCCCCTACACTGGGGCATCGAGCATCATCCTTTCTATATATGCAGCTGGAGCTGTGAGTCCTTCCATGTATGCTCCTTAGTTAGTTGTATAGTCTTTGGGAGCTCTACGGAATGGGGTTTGTTGATATTGTTGTTCTTACTATAGGGTTGCAAATCCCTTCAGCTTCTTCAGTCTTTCTCTAATTCCTCCACTGGGGACCCCATGCTCAGTCCTATAGTTGGCTGTGAACATACACCTCTGTGTTTGTCAGGGTCTGGCAGAGTCTCTCAAGAGACAACTGTATCAGGCTCCTGTCAGCACACACATCTTAGAATCCACAATAGTGTCTGGGTTTGGTGACTGTATATGGGATGGATCCCAAGGTAGGGCAATCTCTGGATGGCCTTTCCTTCAGTCACTGCTCCACTTTGTCTCCATATTTGTGCCCATAAGTATTTTGTTCTCCCTTCTAAAAAGGACCAAAGTACTCACACTTTGGTCTTCCTTTTTCTTGAGCTTCATGGGGTCTGTAAATTTTAACTTGGGTATTCTGAGCTTTTGGGCTAATATCAACTTATCAGTGAGTGCATACCATGTGTGTTCTTTTAAAGAATGGGTTACCTCACACAGGATGTTATTTTATAGTCCCATCCATTTGCCTAAGACTATCATGAACTCATTGTTTTTAATAGCTGAGTTGTATGAATGTACCACATTAGCTCCATTGTATGAATGTACCACATTTTCTGTATCCATTCCTTTGTTGAAGGACATCTGGGTTCTTTCCAGGTTCTTGCTATTATAAATATGGCCACTATGAACCTAGTGGAGCATGTGTACTCATTATAAGTTGGAGCATCTTTTGGGTATATACCTAGGAGTGGTATAGCTCAGGTAATACTATGTCCAGTTGTCTGAGGAAATGCCAGACTGACTTCCAGAGTAGTTGCACCAGCTTGTCATCTCACCAACAATACTGGAATGTTCCTCTATTTCCACATCCTTACCAGTATCTGCTGTCATCTGGGTTTTTGATCTTTGCCATTCTGACTGGTATGAGGTGGAATCTCAGGGTTGCTTTGATTTGCATTTCCCTGCTGATCATATATATTTAAAATATATTTTGTATATTTTAAATATTTTTTAAATATATAAAATATTTTTATTAGATATTTTCTTTATTTACATTTCAAATGGTATCCCCTTACCTACAAGTTTCCCCTCTGAAAATCCCTATTCCCAGTCCTGGCATCCCCTATACTAGAACACAAAACCTTCGCAGGACCTAGGGCCTCTCCTCCCATTGATGACTGACTAGGCCATCTTCATCTACATATACAGCTAGGGTCACATGTCCCACCATCTGTTTTCTTTGATTGGTGGTTTAGTTCCAAGGAGCTCTCTGGTTACTGATTAGTTCATATTGATGTTCCTCTTATGGGGCTTCAGACCCCTTCAGCTCCTTGGGTTCTTTCTCTAGCTCCTTCATTGGGGACCTTGTGCTCTGTCCTATGGATGATTGTGAGCATCCACTTCTGTATTTGCCAGGCACTTTTAAAATAGGTTATTTGGTTCTCTGGAGTCTAACTTCTCGAGTTCTTTGTATATATTGGATATTAGCCCTCTATCAGATGTAGGATTGATAAAGATCTTTTCCCAGTCTGTTGGTTGTTGTTTGTTCCTACTGACAGTGTCTTTTGCAATTTTATGAAGTCCCATGTGTCTATTTTTGATCATAGAGCATAAGCCACTGGTGATCTGTTCAGAAAAATTTCCCCTGTGCCCATGTGTTTGAGGCTCTGTCCCAAGGCTTTTTGTTGTTGTTGTTGTTTTGACAAAATCAACAGGATATAGAAACCCTTATTCCAACTAACCAGAGAGCATGAAGACAGTATACAAATTAATAAAATCAGAAATGAGAAGAAAGATATAACAACCAAAACTGAGGACATTCAAAAAAATCATCAGATCATACTACAAAGCCTATACTCAACAAAATTTGAAAATTTGGATTAAATGAACAATTTCTAGACAGATATCATGTGCCAAAGTTAAATCAGAACCAGATAAACCATCTAAACATGAACATAACCCCTAAAGAATTAGAGGCAGTCATTAAAAGTCTCCCAACCAAAAAAAAAAAAAAAAAAAAAAAAAAAAAAAAAAAAAAAAAAAAAAAAGCCCAGGACCAGATGGGTTTAGTGCAGAATTCTATCATACCTTCAAAGAAGACCTAATGACCTAATACCAATTCTCCTCAAACTATTTCACAAATAGCAACAGAAGGAACACTACCCAATTCATTCTATGAAGCCACAATTATGCTTATACCTAAACCACACAAAGAAGGAAAACTTCAGACCAATTTCACTTATGAATATCCATGCAAAAAATACTTAATAAAATTTGTGCAAACCAAATCCAAGAACCCATCAAAACAATCATCCATCATGATCAAGTAGGCTTCATCCCAGGGATGCAGGGATGGTTCAATATACAGAAATCCATGAACGTAATCTACTATATAAACAAATTTAAAAAAAAAAAAAAAACATGATAATCTCAATAGATGCTGAGAAAGCCTTTGACAAAATTCAGCATGTCTTCATGGTAAAAGTCTTGGAAAGATCAGGAATCTTCAAAGCCTATACCTAAATATAGAAAAAGCAATATACAGCAAACTAGTAGCCAACATCAAAGTAAATGGAGAGAAGCTGGAAGCAATCCCACTAAAATCAGGGACTAGACAAGGCTGCCCATTATCCCCCTACCTATTCAATATAGTACTCAAAATCCTAGCCAGAGCAATTCGACAACAAAAGGACGTCAAAAGGATACAAATTGTAACAGAAGAATTCAAAATATCACTATTTGCTGATGATGTGATAGTATACTTTATTGATCAAAAAAATTCCCCTAGAGAACTCTTAAACCTGATATTAAATTTCAGCAAAGTGTAAAATTAATTAATTTAATATAAAATTAATTCAAACAAATCAGTAGCCTTCCTCTGATCAAAGGATAAACAGGCTGAGAAAGAAATTAGGGAAACGACACCCTTCACAATAGTCACAAATAATATTACATACATTGGTATGACTCTAACCAAGCAAGTGAAAGATCTGTAAGACAAGAACATCAAGTCTCTTAAGAAAGAAATCAAAGATCTCAGAAGATGGAAATATCTTCCATACTCATGAAATGGCAGGATTAATATAGTAAAAATGGCCATTTTGACAAAAGCCATCTACAGATTCAATGCAATCTCCATCAAAATTCCAACTCAATTCTTCATAGAGTTAGAAAGAGCAATTTTTAAATTTGTTTGGAATTACCTAAAACCCAGGATAGCTAAAACTATTCTCAAAAATAAAAGAAATTCTGGGTGAATTACCATCTCTGACCTCAAGCTGTATTACTGAGCAATAGTAATAATAATAATAATAATAATAATAATAATAATAATAATAATAATAATAAACCCTGCATGGTATTGGTACAGACACAGGCAGGTAGATCAATGGAACAGAACTGAAGACCCAGAAATGAACCCTCAAACCTATGGTCACTTGATCTTTGACAAGGGAGCTAAAACCATCCAGTGGAAGAAAAGACAGCATTTTCAACAAATGGTGATGATATAACTGGAGGTCATCATGTAGAAGAATGCAAATCGATCCATTCTTATTTCCTTGTACAAAGCTCAAGCCCAAGTGCAACAATGACCTCCACATAAAACCAGATACACTGAAACTAAAATTCACAAAATTTAAAGATCAGGGAACTAGTGTAAAGAAATAAAAGGCAGAGAGGAAAAATGAAAAAAGAAAAAAGAAATAAATGACTGATGGAAGAAAAGAATCAAAAACTGAAAACACCTAAATTAAGTTATAGCAAATAACATGTTTCTTGTGAGATAATACCATTTTAAAGTATATGTATCCATTGGGACCAGAGTCTACAGTTCTGCATTTTAATTGCTTATGCTGTTTTAATGATCTCTGTTTGTTGTGAAGAGAACTACCATCAATTAAAGATTCCTGGAACACAAAAGAAAGATTCTTACCCAGAGAAGAGCAGACCAATGTTTTAGCCAACATCAAAGGATCATCCCTGTAATCAAATATACAAATAACAAAGTGAGCAGATTGTACTTGTATATTTATATCATATACATATATATGGTAAAACAATTGATGAAAATAGAAGTCATGAATTTGAATAATAGTAAAAAGTTTATATGGGAGGATTTGGAGGGAAGAAAGGGACAGGGAAATGATAGAGTTTTATTATAATCTTAAAAAAAGAAATCACAGAAAAAGACAATTATCTAAATTCAAAGACTGACAGCATTAACTATAATTGTTCATTGAGAATATAAGATGGTAAATGACAGAAACAGAGATAGACAGGCAGACAGATAGATGATAGATAGATGATGGATGCATAGATGGATGGATAGATGGGTAGATAGATAGATAGATAGATAGATAGATAGATAGATAGATAGATAGATAGATAGATAAATGACAAATGGCCGAATGCAGTAATAGCACATAAGATGAAACTCAAATTAAATTCTCTCATCAAGCTGAACATACTCTTTGGGACACAAACACTATAGAAGTTTATAGGTACCCATTGTCTGGAGAGCTTATTCTGAGTGGAGCCCAAAGTAAAATTATTCTGTTGTGTGTTTGATTTTCCAAAAACATCATTTAAACGTACAGTCAGTTAGAATTTACAATAAAATGTTAACTTTATTATATAAATATTGATAATTTATTCAAATAATAACAGATTGTATAACATTTATCACACTGACAAAAATATTATCACCATTTATAGTAAAGTTAATAGATTACTGGTTTAAAATAATCAACTTTGTATATTATTATTCATTGTGTATATGAACACTGTGAATTGTATAGAGACAGTTTTAATTAATTAAAATTAAAATCACATGGTGGGACTCATGGCTCCAGCTGCATATGTAGCAGAGGATGGCCTAGTCTGGCATCAATGGGAGGAGAGGACCTTGGTTCTGTGGAGGCTTGATGCCCCAGTGTAGGGGAATGCCCGGGCCAGGAAGAGTAAGTGGGTGGGTTGGTGAGCAGTTGGGGGATGGTAGAGGGAGAACGTTTTTTGGAGGGGAAACCAGGAAAGGGGATAACATTTGAAATGTAAATAAAGAAAATATCCAATAAAATTGCATTAATAATCACACAGTAATCCACTATGAATTAAAGTAAGTAACAGAAGTGAAACTTATGGTTTGGCATCATCAACTAGAAAACTGGACATAAAATATAAACAATTATTTTCTAAACATCAGATAGCAGCTGTTGGTATGATCTGTGGATAGAAGAGTCAAAGTTAACTCTGGATTTCATTAAGCACTTGCAGGGAGAACCAGAAGAAGTTATTTCTGCCACATAATGTGGCGATTAGACTGAGAATAACTTCTGGGCTCATATATTTGAATATTTGGTACCCAGTCAGGAGCACTGTTGGGAAGGATTAGTAGGTATGGCCTTGAAAAAGGAGGTGGTTCAGTTCACTAGAGGCAGGGTTTCAAAAGAAGGCTTTTCTATACAGTGTCTGTAAATCGCATTGCATGTAGAAATCAAAAGATATATATATATATATATATATATTTTCAACTTGCAACACCAAGTACTGGTGAGTAAAGAGAATTCTTTATAGGAATGCTCCTTAATTATTGTTAAATGCTCAAATGCAGATTTTAATGGGAATTTATGTATGGCTAAAGGAAGAAACAAGAAAGATGCACACCGTCCCAAAGCTTAACACAGGGATAGTGACAGTCCATATCTCCATCAGCACAAGTGAGAAGCCCTCATAAAATATAAAGTATCAGAAGAAAATATCTTCAGAAGGGCATATGTTAAAAAACTTGGAGTGAGTTAGCATAAAACCAAAGAGAAATGTGTTCTTTTAAGATTAAAAAGTACAATGAAAAACACAATGGTTGACATTAACAACCAAAGCTGGTAGATAATAGCAGGGGAAAAAAAATCATTGAGCTATAAAAATAAAAATGTAAATAATGCAAAAATGAGTGAGAGGAAAAATCTGTGAAAAATAACCAAATACTGATATTCTTTGAGACAATAGTAAATATTATGTTTATTATTTCAGATTAAGAAAAAATTGAAGAAATTTTTGAATAGCTAAAAGTTTTTGAAGTGTAACATGACTGTGCCATTTATAAGTTTAAAACAAAAACCTCACCAGTCACAAGCCAACAAACATGAATAAAATGACTCCTAGTATCATTTAACCAAGTTTCTGGAAATGGCATGATCTTAGAGGCAACCAGAGAGAAAGGCACCTTAATTTGCTTCCAGAAATTTAAAACAGACTGCCAAAGTTTTAGCAGAAGCTAAGCACAGAGAAGCCAGTGAATACTTATCTTTCAAGAGTTGATGAAAATTGAAAACAATAGGAAAACCTTAGCCAAGAGTTCTTACGCTAATAAAAAGCCATTGACAAATGAACTTTTCAAAGTCAGTACAGCAAGACAATTCATTACACTCAGAGCTCCATTAAAAGAAAGTTATATCCATTGTTCAAAAACAGAGAAATATGATACCCATCGGAAATTCCATCATATAGGATAAATAACCGGTGTAAGATATGGTAAACATTTAGATGAGACTTTTTTTTTATCTTGTGTAGTATTGTTAAAAAGATAACCAGTAATGTTGGTGATATAATGTAGCCTTTCTAACATTTGTTAAACACATAGGTTAATCTACAAAGAATCATAAAACCTATAGAAATCTGAAAGATGAGAGTAAACATATTGTAAACTTGTCTGCATTATATAATACAACAGGCAAGACAACATATTGCTGGTGACCAGGATGATCACTGAGAAGATATAAGAGAAAGATGACTGTGTTCTGTGTCATGAGCCTGTGATAATCGGCTTTCTACCATGACTCGCTGACCTAGTTGTGACCATTTCAATCAGTAAATATCATATGCAAAATATACAGTTGTAAAAAAATGTTTTAAAAGAATGAATAAATAAAAGAGCTAAGACGAGAAAGCCAAAAGTCATATCACAGCTTTACATTGAAAAAGTACTTAGGGGTTTTTATTTTGACTGGCACATTTTTGAGTGATGTCTGGCTTTTAGAATGATTTGACTGCAGATCAGTCAAATGATTCAAACAGATTTGTAAATTTGGATGTGACCTTCAAAGAGACTGATTTTCCTAATGTATGCTGAGGTTGCTATGCAGTGAATGAACTATATAATAATGAGGAACATTTTTTAATCTGATCGAAGGCACTAAAAGCTAAAAAGAAAGCTAATTCCATGCCTGATTTACCTGATTCATTTGGCTATTACGGACAGTAGAAATACTGACAGTCAATGGATAAGTTTTAGTTGTAAACAGACTTGTAGCCATATGGACCCAGTTTTGGAAGCATTTTCTTATTTAAATATCACAATTGATGTTAGTATATGCAAAGTGCCATATATCATATATAGCCTTAGAAAGCAGTTATTAACTTTGCAGTTATTAACCTTGCTTTCTAAGGTTCTGGTTTTTTTTTTTTTTCTCTTTCATATATAAGTAAATGTTTTGTTTCTTTCCAATATAGAGAATAATGTCTTCCAATACTACTACAGAACTGTAACCCCCAACACAAACTTTGTAAAGAATCAGTTATATGAATTTATTCCTTTAAAATACCTAGTTTCTTAAAAATTACAGCAGCTTACCTTATCCAGATTAGATGTAGAAAAACTAGTACATTCATATGTAACTGGAATTCATGTACATTTGTATAAGTTATTTTGTAAAGCAGCTCAGTATGTGTGCACAAACAAGATCACATACTTTTATCCAGGAATCCCAAGTATCAGTCTGCCTTGGTTGTAAGCACAAACCAAGCCTAAATCACACTGTTGGCCATATGGGTGGATGTCCGTGTAGGCTGTAGCTCTATCCCCATTGCAGGGCTACTCCTGGAGACCACACCAAGTCTAGGATGCAGGATGAGAGAAGAGATGTTTTCTAGGGCTTCCTATTCTTCCAGCAGAAATGAAGTCATGGTGAAGTTTATACTGACTTAAACTCCCGCACCAGTCCGTAAGACTGTCCAGCCAATTCACGTCTTGTTGGCCTAACTGAGTCTCCAGTATCTCACAAAATAGCTCATTTATAATTGCCTTCTCCAGTGTCACTGTGAAGGTCACTGGAGTGTAATCAGACAGCAGAGAAGTACACAACAGATGCGGGCCACCATGAACTTGACCATACTTACCTTTATAGATTTTTATTTTCTAAAAATTTAGGCAATTCTAAATAATGCAAATACTGAAAAATGCTACCCATAGATTGTTGCATATGACATTAATTATATTAATAAAATTTAGCACTTTAAAACTACGATAAAGACTGCAAATTTTAATTTTTTAATGAATTGCAATATTATACAACTGTTACAATTACATCTCTGGAAGTAAAATTCATTTAATTATAGTCAAAAATAACTAATATTCTGCTCATAGGCAGAAAGTGAGTAGAAAAAAATCTTAAGAATAAAAGAAAAGTTTAGCTGGGTGTGGTGGTACATGCCTATATTCTCAGCACTTCAGAGATGGAGGATCAGTAGTTCAAAGCCAGCCTCAGTTGTCTGACACACGTGGAAACCACAAAAACCGCACAAAACATGAATGCAAAGCATTAGAAAAAGGTATATTGTGCGGAGTGGTTTTCTATTTAAATATTTCCCTTACTATTGATGAAGTCATACTTTTACAATGACAATTAATACAATAATTTTTAGTTTTTAAATATTTTTCAATGTATATATTTGTGTATCTGTATCTTTGTGAATGGGTGCACTCATATGTGTACAGGTGCCAACAGAGGCCAGAAGTTTAGAACAGATCTCTTGGAAAGGATCTCTTGGAATAAGAGTTATAGGCATTTGTGAATGCCCAGTATAGATTCCAGGATCTAAATGCCTCACAACAGAGTAACTAGTACTATTTTTTAATTTACTTTTATTTATTCTTCTTTTACAGTCAAGACTTTATCCCCCTCCCAGTCTACTCTCTAACTGTTCCACATCTCATAACTCCTCCCCCTGTTTCCACAGGGCGTCCCCATTCCTCCACCCCACCAGGTCTCCCCACTCCCTGGGGTCTCCAGTCTCTTGAGGGTTAGGTGCATCTTCACTCACTGAGTCACTGAACCATTTTAATGTCTAGGGGCACCACTTCCTTCAACAGATAATGATGTGCTTTTAAGGGGAAATCTTAACAATGTCAATATTCTAAGTAGAAGACAGACGCTAGGGAAGAAAGAGTCATTGTTTAAAACTTTATCCATTGGCTGTTTACCTCTGCTTTGGTGTATAACCCCACATCCATGCACATATGGGCAGTATTTACTTGGCTTGGTGAGTTATTCTCAAGAAAAAGGAGAGGGAAAATGAGGAGTGTGGGCAGGGGAGGAACAATAAGAAGAGAAGGAGAATCAGGAGGAGGAAGAAAAAAAAGAAGGACGCGGAGGGGAATGAGAAGGAAAAGAAAACCAGAAAGGATATAAAGTTAAGAAGGGAAATTTATTCCAGGAACCCTCAAGAATCTAAAGAATGGATATGGAAGACTGATATGATCATATTTCATTGTATACATGTATCAAATTTTCAGAGTAAAAATAAATAACATATAATTAATATTTACTAAAGAAAATGGATTGGCCTGCAAGATAGGGAGACAAAGTGCCATATCATATGCATGTCCACACACACACACACACACACACACACACACACACACACACACACACACGTGTACCCACACATGTATAACATATGCATGTGCACACATGCAAACACACAAACAAATACACACAAGAAAATTAAAAATGTCATTTAAGAGTTTTAGGGAAAATAATTTTACGTACTCCAGTTTAACATGAAATCAGAGATAATAAAATAGAAAAATTAAAGTTAATTTCTTTTTAATAAAATAAATGGAAGTTACATAAATGCATACACTATTTTCATATGAAATTTAGCCTGTTTCTTTTATCATCGTTCATCTGCAAATGCCTGTAATGCACAAGCAACAAGAAGACAGCTCCTGATGTTCAAATGCAACCAATTTTGTAGCAGATGAAGTAAAATCTCTCTATAACTATTGCCTTGGTTCCGTGTGATCAAGACTTGGTGAATGTCATGATAGCAGAGTGCTCACATGTTTCTTTTTGGGAAAATCTCTCTATTGTCTTTATTCTGGTGTCAATGAAATATAGTATGTAGCGTCACAATGACGTCCTAATGGGAAACATGGCCAACTTCGTTTGCCAAGGCTCTTGATAGAGTTTCACAGTAGCTTGTGCATACCAAAGCCAACTGAAACTTAGTTGCTAATGTGGCTGTGTGAGTGATGCCCTCACTAGGTGCTGAACCATGAAGTTAATACCATCGGGAAGACAGTAAGGTTCTTCTCTAGTGTTCAAGCTATCCTGTTAGTTCTCCACTCTTTGATTGCCCATTCATTTTTCTACCACAACTTGAACTACCTCAAGGCAATCATCAGAAGCCAACCAGATGCAGCCATATAACTATGTCCCAGTACAAATGTTCTTTCTCTATACTAAGCCTTCATATGAGATAATAGAAATAAGAAATGTATTAAGTCAGTATACAGTCTTGTATGATTAGGACCAGTGAGACAGCCCAGAGGAGTACTATGTCTGTCACCAGCCTGACAGAGTTGAATTCCCAGAGTCCACATAGTGGAAAGAAAGACTCATCTCCTCAAAGTTGTCCTCTGATTTTCACACATGAACCCCTCCACAAACACACAGAAAATAAATAAATACAGTATTTTTTAAAATTCTTGAAAGTATGATTACATTCTCCTGATAGAGTGCATAATTTTCTACAAACATGAATTTTATTAGTGAGTACTTTAATAAGGACATTTAATTGTTTGTTTTTGTTCGTTTATCATAGCATGACTTTTTAACAAATGTAAAACCTACCAAGAATTTACCAATAAATCTTAAAAACAGAAGTAGACAAGGTTTTATAAATTAACTTATTTTTAATATCATAATGAATTCTTCTTGTCAAGACCAGCAAAGTTCAACATTCCAAATTTGATATCACACATTTGTTCTTCTTACCAATAAAAGTAGATTATACATTGTTAATTTTTTATGGAGTCTTTTAATTCTTTCATGTTGCCAGGGGATCTGTTAGTAAATTACTTCATCTAGTGTTCTAAATGGTCCCTTAGTGGCCTAAGTTAATGCAACTGCAAAGAAAGATATTCCCTTTCCACCAAAAGAGTCAGACTCACAGGTTTCCTTGTTTGTTTCTTTGTTTAATGAGCAAAAAATTGCTACTGTTGTTTTTTCATGTTCAAACAATGGTTTTGAAAGTCACTGCTCAGTATATAGCCACAATTTCTTGGAAGCAAGATTTTCTATTTCATCATATCTTAAGAAATTTTTACTCTGTGATTTATTTATACTATTCCAGGGTTGTCATAGGGACTGATAGTGGTGAATTAAATTGTCAACCACCTGAGAATATATATCTTGTTCCAAAAATATCCGGTTGCTTTTTGATTCAATTTAAGAATTCCAGAGTATCACTTGATTGTGAAGAAAAGAAATACAGATATTTTCAGATTATACTCAGTTTTCTATGTATAATATGAACAGGGAATTCAGTGAAAATTCAAAGAAAAGAAATGAAGCCAGAGGAAAAAGACATAAATTTTTATCTTTTAAAATGTATCTAACTGCATTTTAAAAAACATATTTGAAAGGTTTCTGTCTATTTTTCAATGTTACAAAATCCCCATCAGTTTCTTCAAAATATCATAATAATTTAAATGTTGACTTAAAAATTCTACAATAAAACAATCTCAAGAAAAAGTTATCCTGATAACCTAAAGTTTACTAAAAGGCCTTGAAATCAAAAATTTAAAATATAAAGCACTTACTTTGAAATTTAACTGTAGACACAGTAATCATAAAATTTGCATGCAACCGCAAAAAAAAAAAAAAAAAAAAAAAAAAAAAAAAAAAAAAAAAAAAAAAAAAAAAAAAACCTCTGATGGCCACAGAACTCTTGAGAAAAACAAGAAAATTTGGAGGCATCATGCCATCTGGTTTTAAAGTCTATTGCAAAACTTGGATAACCAAAATAAGCACAATTTTGGCATAAAAGTGACCCATTGGTCAATTGATGAAGATAGAGAATCCAGAGAAAACTCTGCACAGCTATGGTTATTTGATATTCTGCAAAGGAGCCAAGAACACACAACAGAAAACTGACAGCTGCTTAATATCCAGTTCTAGGAAACTGGATATCTACAAATAGAAGAACAAAATTGGACTTTCACCCCACACCATATAAAATATTGGCTTGTAATAGATTCAAAACCAAAACAGAAGATGTGAAACTATAAAACTGTTAGAACAAACATAGGGTACACACTCCACAGCACTGTTTTGTACAAAGAGTTAAATGTCCCAAACAGCATAGCCACAATGCACAATGAAGAACAACAAGAGCACAAAACAAATGGTATTACTTGAAACCCAAACTAAGACACTTCTTCAGGGCAAAAGCAACGGTGGAGTGAAGAGATAATATGGATTGAAAGAAAACATTTCCAAGCCACTCATGTGGCCAGGGCCTAGGTGGAAAAAGAGGTAGAAATTTGATTGATTCAACATCCAAAAAATATATAACAAAATCAATAAATGGGCAAGGGACCAAACAACAGAATTCTTAAGAGAAGTGGTAGGCAGGCATCATTAAATTGTTCCTTGTTCCTGATTGTTAGAAAAACATAAGTTAAGATGAAACTCAGAAGTGACTTCAAACTTGTTAAAATGACTGCTAATAATAAGACAACTGATAACAGGAGTCAAAAAGGATCCACTGTAGGTGGGAATCTGATATTATGGAAAAAGTGGAGCAGTTCCACAGAAAACAAAATATAACACATGTATTAGATATTTTTCTGTTACTATAGCAAATACTTAAGAGAATGAACTCATAAGGTGAAAATGCTTATTTTACCTCACCGCTAGAAGTTACAGTTCATCACACACTGCTCATAGTGATTCCTTATATAAGCACATAATGAAGAAACACAGCAGAAAAAAAAGATACTCAACTCATGTACAAAGGGGATATCAGGAATAGACTGGGATCTGCCAAGCCTTTCAAGGACACAAATCCATATCCCAAAACCTCGTTCTAGACCACATTTGTTAATAGATACTCAACCTAGACTCTAGGAGTTTTAACTCTTTAATCTGTAGACAATTAGGAATTCTTTAAAATACAAACTAAAAATGTTGGGTGCCATCTGCTGCATGGAGTTTTAAGCTACTGCCTTTGCTCGAGAACTGGCCACACTACCAGTCCCAAACTGGCTTCCATTTTTGTAAACCTGTGTTTAACTCCAGAAGATGACCACACTACCAGCCTCTTCCCAGCTTCCCTGAATTTGTGGACAAAAGACACACACACTGTTTATTCCTTTACAACTTTTCCTCCTGACACAATTGTTAGACACTGATAACTCCCACCTGGAAAGGTGTGCCCTTACTAATTTGTTATTTTCGTGTCTATACCTGCCCTAAACTTCAATGGCTAGTCCCACCTAGGCCCTCTCAAATATTCATTGCCACTCATCAGTATTAGTGACCATAGGACCCATTTCCCCCTGAGACCTCACATGATTGCCGTGTTCTTTTCCCTCCAAAGCATGACAGAAATTCCTCTCTTCTCCCTTGTGTTTGCCTTTTCCTCCTGGGCCCTTGAAGTCCCATCTGTACCTTGCTCCCAGCAGTTGGTCCCCAGCTTTCTTTACTGACAAATCAAGAACCAATTGGGGAACAGAAGCTTAGCATCGAACTGCCCCCTTCAGACATATTGGTCAATAAAATTTAAATCATTATCCTTAAAAGATGCCTGAACTCCTATGTTCATTGTTACTTTCTTCATAACAGCCAAGACAGAAACACAAACTAGATGCCCATCATTAATAGATTGGATGAAGCATGTTGAGTACATACAAGCACAGTGATGAATCTGAAACCCCTGTACTAAGTGAAATAAAGGAGGCACAGTAAGATAAATACTAGGAGATATTGTTGATATTTGGAAGGTGAAATCGGTGAAATCATACAGTGTGGAATGGAAGCTATCAGAGACTGGGACAAGAGGTCATATACAAGCAAGGGCAGACTGTTAGAATAAAGAAGCTTCACAGAGCACAGAATAGGGGGTACAATAATTATACATGCTGCATTTTAATACCAGATACAAAATTGATATGTGTGATTAATTGGTTTGATTTAATCATTCACAGTATGTACATAATTCAATCCTTCAAATATATATATTTATTTGAAATATATATATATATATATATATATATATATATATATATATTTTCCTCATGAGTCAGTTAGTGGGTGGAGCCTCTCAGAGGACAGCCATGATAGACTCCTATCGGCAGGCATAACAGAGTATCATTAATAGTGTCAACGAAAGGTGCTTGACTCTGAGAATGGGTATCAGGTTGGGCCAGTTATTGGTTGGCTATTTTCTTAGTCTCTGTTCCATTCCCAATCCCTTGTAGACAGGATAAATATGGGGTGGAAAGTTTTGTGGGTGGGTTAGAGGTCCCTACCTTTCCACTGGGGTTCCTGCCTGTTCACAGGAGGCAGCCTCCCTAAGTGGGATATTATCTTCTAGCTGGGCTGCCATATCTGGCCCCAGTGGGAGAGGAAGCACCTAGCCTTGCAAGGATTTGAAGTACCAGGGTAGGGAGATACAAAGGGAGTCCTCACCTGCTCAGAGGAAATCAGGAGGAGGGATGGGGGAACAATGTGGGAGGGGAACAATGAGAGGGACATAAAGCGAACATGTGAAAAAGAAAAAAGAAGAATAGAAATTATTCAGTAATGCCTGTACCAGAAGCATCACCCAGTGTGCCTCTCCATCATAATTTTCAAAGGTCAGCGTCATCAAGAAAAGCATGAATTATATGGGCTTTTAGTATAATAGTATTATCCACAGAGAGAAGAGGCAGAAAAAGAAGAGACTCAATACTAATTGGCATTGCATCCCATAGCCTGTGGGGTGGAGCCAGCAGCCATAATAGGGAGATGGTCTACTCTCATCATTCTCTTGCTAGAAGGAAAAGACCCAGTTCTCCTATTGAAACAGACACAATTGTGAGCTTGAGGAGGAGTCACATGACATGCAACTTAAGCTTAACCAAAGACGCACATGTCTGGAACAGTGATGATAGTCCATAAAAGATATGGCCTAAAGGCATTTTTATATCTTTCTAAGGAATTAATCTGTCTTGCGCAATTGTGTATTACTACCAGAGGACCCAGCAATACCTCTTCTGGGCATATACCCAGAAGATCTTCCAACTGGCAATAAGGACACATGCTCCACTATGTTCATAGCAGCCTTATTTATAATAGCCAGAAGCTGGAAAGAACCCAGATGTCCCTCAATAGAGGAATGGA
>NC_034591.1:36690017-36699905 GCF_900095145.1 Mus pahari | reverse complement strand
GGAGTATAGGGAACTTTCGGGATAGCATTTGAAATGTAAAGAAAGAAAATAATAATAAATTAAAAAAATGGGAAAAAAATGTTCACACATGTGACAATATGTCCCAACAATGGGTTTATCAATGTGGTAAAATAGGGGTTGGCAGACTTCTAACTTTAGGTTCTACCTCATAGCTGGCCTTTAAAAATAAATACTTTTTGGAATACCTGAGTGACCATTTGTTTCTTATTCTCCTTGGATGAGTTCATGCAACAGTGGTAGCTTTATTCTGGTATGAGAGGATCCTCCCTAACCCTTTCAAGAAAAATGCTTTGACAGTTCCTGCAGCATGATGCTACCAACTGTATCCAAAGGTGATCAGTGGACATAATTTGGGGCTACAGATCAAGGTAGTTGAATGTGTAGTTATCATATTTGACAACTACAATTTAAATGCAATCAATATGTTAAGAAAGCAAGCTATTAGGATGAGAAACCCCATTTAACAAATCTGAATTCTCAAGAAATAATTCAATCATTAAGGAATATACTTCACAGGGAGCCTTAAAATGCCAGCAGAAAAACCTTATCTTCTCCTGAAGGCTGGAGAATGGGCTGAGAAGCGCTTTCTAGGTCCTTTTAGTCTCAAGGCTATGAGACTTAACACTGAAAAAGAGTTTTACGTTTAGTCCAGTCAAAAAGTGTTTCAGCCAACCCCAGAAAAGGCTTCTAAACGTACAACGGCTGACATTCTTAAGCATAAACATGGTGTCTTTTCTACTGCAAGATGCTAGCGTTCAAATAATGACACTTCCTCTGACATTGACAGTGCCAAGTAGAGGAGAATGTCAGACTAATATGAGAGACTGCATTCTAGGTGAAGATTGGTCCAGGACTCCCCTGACACCATATCATCGTTTGACAGGCCAGACTTCCCTGCCATCCACTGTGCGCTAAAGGACAGCGGTAGAATCAATTAAACTATAACCAAACAGGGTTTTGGTTGTTCCCTTTTTGTTTCTAGCTCCTAAAATCAAAATTCTGGTTCTTAACTAGTGGTATTATACAAGCGAGAGGTATGGAGTGGATACACTAAGGTCCAATTAGAGAAATCCATGCATTTAATACTCCAACCACAAACACTTCCTTTTTCTTTCCTCGAATACTTTCAGGATCATAGTCTACTTTTTCTCCTCGTTTTTTATTCCTTTGGTGACATTCAAGTCCTAGAAAATGTTTTTGAAAGCAATTATATCTCTAAAGCAAGTTTTCCCAAACTCCCACAGCTTAACTTTTTGGCTTAAAATATCATGTTTTAAAAGGTGTTGGCATTCAATTTTACCTAACAAATAGCTGGGTCTTGAGAAAGGGGAAAAAAAGACACTTTAACAAGAAAAGTAAGAAGTGTATCTGTGTATGTATGTATGTATGTATGTATGTATGTATGTATGTATGTATGTAAGAGAGACAAGGAGACAGGGACAGAGATAGAGACTGAGGGAGAGAGAGAGCAGAGAAGGAGACTTGCTGATTATTTTAAAACACTGATTTATTTAAACAGTTTTGATATACCTACAAATTATGCCCATTGGTTTAAGCTCCTTTTGTGTTCCGTATAATTAAACTACATTAAGTACAATTCATCAGTCTGAAACTGATTTTGTATATAATTCGTATAGATAGGTATACATATGTTATTTATAAACCTGTTGTAGTTACACATATATTGTGTTTTTATCTATTTAGATAGATATTGTCTATTAAATAAAGTACCAAATTCTTATGTGTCTCATCATCCAACTGTAAACAAATACAAATATATAAAAATAAGAAATTCTTTAAAAAATCAAATGGCAATTTTAAAATTAAATAAGAAAATATTTATCTTTCTTAAAATTTCTTCCAGTTCCAGCTTTGATGATTTATCTGATATCTGGTATTCTCCAAAAATAACTAATTGAGAAATATAAAATAAACAAAATCCACTATTATCAGGGATTCTCAATGGGCTCTACAGTACTGGTAATGATGAAACAAACAAACAAAGAAATGAAACAATCCCTATAACATTCCTGATCTGAAATGATGTTCCACAGAAGGATTCAGAGAGAACAATCACAAACAGCACCAGTGTCCCGCTGAGCTGAGGAGGCAGAGATTTTGATTTAGAGAGTCTGGGGATTTGGGCACTCGGGGAGCAGAATTAACAGAAATCAAAAAGCTGTGGGGAGATCCCCAAATCTGTGGAGGGTTGTGTTTGAGTATTATTCTTTTTCCGAGACAAGGCTTCTCTGTGTAGCTCTGGCTGTCCTGGAACTCACTCTGTAGACCAAACTGGCCTTGAACTCAGAAATCCGCCTGCCTCTGCCCCCCAAGTGCTTGGATTAAAGGCGTGTACCACCACCGCCTGGCTATTATTCTTAATAGTAAGATAGTCATATCACCTGAGAATCACACAAAGAATAAACAGAAATAAGCTATATATCGGCCTGTTTCCAGAATTCAAAGCTCACACAGAGAATAAACAGAAATAAGCTATATATCGGCCTGTTTCCAGAATTCAAAGCTCAGAGCTTTTCAAGTATCAGCCAAGTTCCATGGAGTTGTTGCCAAACACTGTGGCATTTACAGTATTCTCTCTAAGGAGTACCAATGTAGAAAACAACCCCAAAAGTAAAGGACCATAAAACAAATCTCTAAAAAAAAAAAAAAAAAAGAAAGGTTCAAGTTAATGTACAACTGACTTACTGACTTTAATGCTTGGCAAAATAATATCCAAATCTTTAGGAAAAAGCCAAGGAAATACAGTTTAACAGTATTTACAAATATATTGCATCTAATTCCAAGCAATATAAAAGAATAAGGAGTCAAAGTGCACTCACAGGCAACAGGGAAGTTCAGAGAAATAGACTGAGGAATGCCAAAGATAATAGAATTACAAAGACAAAAGGTTGATGTATCTACCATAAAATGGGTCAGTGATTTATAGGAAATGCACAGATAAAAATACACAGAATTAGATATTTCACTCATGTCTTGGAATATTGGAAACAGAAGAAAATATAAAGTTGAAATCAAGCCAGTAGAACCCGTTAAACTGAAGTTATGAGGAAAAGTTGTCAAAATGAACATTTTGGAGCCTCTATTTTGTCTTTAAAGAACATCCTCCATTAGAAATAAGTGGTCCTTAGAGACATGGCTTTTCCAAGGGATCGAGGGAAGAAGAAAAGACAAACATAAAATGATCTGAAAGCATCTTGTGGTACCAGAAAATAAAGGAAATGTAGAAAGTACAAGAATTTTTTTTTTGGGGGGGGTCTAACTTCTTGAGTTCTTGATATATTTTAGATATTAGCCCTCCATATCCATAGGATGTAGGGTTAGTGAAGATCTTTTCCTAATCTGTACATTACCGTTTTATCCTATTAACAGTATCCTTTGTCCTTGGTCTGAAGCTTTTCAGTTTCGAGAGGTTACCTTTATCAGTAGTTGATCTTAAAGCCTGAGCCATCTGTATACTGTTCAGGAAAATTTTTCCTAGTTTCTCTTCTATTAGATTCAATGTATTTGGTTTTATGTGCAGGTCCTTGATCTACTTGGACTTAAGCTTTGGGCAAGGTGATAAATATGGAGCAATTTACATTCTTCTATGTGCAGAAATGGGGTACAGAGCTAAACAAAATTCTCAACAGACAAATATTGGATGGCCCAGAAGCACTTAAAGAAATATTCAACATCCTTAATAATCGGAAAAATGCAAAACAAAATGAACCCGAGATTCTACCTTATACCAATCAGAATGGTTAAGATTAAAAACTAAACAGACATCAGATGCTGGTAAGAATGTGGAGAAAGAAGAACACTCCTCCACTGCTGGTGGGATTGCCAACAGATACTCTGGAAATCAATCTGGTGATTTCTCAGAAAATTGGAAATTATTCTACCTAATGACCCAGCTATACTATTCCTGGCCTTATACCCAAAAGATACTCTACCATACCATAAGGACACTCTACTATAGGAGCATTATTCATAATAGCCAGAAACTAGACACAACACAGACGTCTCTCAACTGATGAATGGACACAGATAATATGGTTCATTTACACAATGGAATATTATTCAACTATTAAAAATGAGGAAGTCATGAATTTTGCAAGCAAATAAATGGAACCAGAAAATATCATCCTGAGTAAATTATCCCAGACTCAAAAGGGATATACTCACCATTAAGTGCCAAAAAGTACAGAAAACACCTGATACAGTATACAGATCCTAAGAAGTTAAACAAAAAGGAAGACTCAAATGAGAATGTTTCAATCCCACTTAGCAGAAAATAATCAGAAGATGCAGAAGGTGGGAGGGACCTGGGTGAGAGAGTGGGTGGTGAGGAGAAAGGGACTAGGGTCAGGTATTGGGGAAGACAGGAGAGAAGCCCAAAGGGCAAAAAGAATGAATGGAGAAACATGCGGCTGATGGGGTTGGGGTTAGGAGGACATTCTAGAAAGTCTCAGAGAGCTATGATGGGAGAGGCTCCCAGGACTCAATGGGGGCGACCTTAGCTTAATTGCCCAACAGTGGGGAGATGAAACCCAAAGAGACCCCCTCCAGTTGACAGGGGACAGTGAAGGAATGGGGTCACCAACCCACCTTCAAACTTTTTGACCCAGAATTGTTTCTGTCTAAAAGAAATGTAGGGAAAAAATGGAGCAGAAACTGAAGGAAAGACCATCTAGAGACTGGCCACCTTGGGATCCATCCCATGGGTGGGCACCAAACCCTGACACTATTACTGATCTTACGGTGTGTTTGCAGACAAGAACCTAGCATGCCTATCCTCTGAGATGCAGATACACATAGCATTGGACTGAGGTTGAGAATCCCTATGGCAGAGCTAGGGGAAGGATTGAAGGAGATGAAGAGGATAGCCACCTCATAGAAAAGCCAGCAGTATCAACTAACCCAGACCCGTAGGAGCTCCCTAAGACTAAGCCACCAACCAAAGAATACATGGGCTGGTCTGAGGCCCCTCCTCCCCCCTCCCACACATATGTCTCAGAGGACTGATCTCAGTTGGAGAGGATGCACCTAATCCTGTAGAGATGTGATATCCCAGGGAACGGGGGGGGGGAGGGGGAAAGAGGGGGAAAGAGGGGGGAAGAGGGGGAAAGAGGGGGAAAGAGGGGGAAAGAGGGGGAAAGAGGGGGAAAGAGGGGGGAAGAGGGGGAAAACACCCTCTCAGCGATAAAGGGAAGGGGGTTGGGGGATGAAGACCTTTGAGAGAGGAGCAACATTTGGGATGTGCATAAATAAAATAATTAATTTTTAAAAATTAATTTAAAAAAAGTCCAAGTCCGAAGCACTGAAAAGGTGATGGGACCAAACAAAGAACTCCTCATGATCCAAACTGGAGGAATTCTGATAACACCAATGGAAGATATTTCACTTATACCCCAAATACTAAAATCCATACCTGTTTTAAATGACCGATCTAAGTAAGTAATAAGGCTATGAAAAAGTCCCTACTCATAGACCTTACTTGCAAATCAGTACAGAAATGAAGAGGCATTCCTTGGAAAGTGTGCTTATCTTAAACCATGCTAAAGATGTAGGAGGAATACTTATCCCTTTAATGGGACAGTGTACCTTTCCTTCTCAGGATTTCTGCTCCATTCCAGTTCTTAGAACCTTCCAGGAGGTTCAGATGGGTGTGCCCCACTTGATTGAGTCCCGACTTAGAAATTTGCAATTTTCCTTTTCATTTCCCTTTCTTTTTTTGGACCATGGCTGAAACCCAGGGGTAGTTTTTTTCTAGTAATTTTCTAGTATTTTTTTCTAGTAATTTCTTCACATTTTCTGTAAATCCCCTCTTGTTACCATCCGGCTGCCTAATGCCATGTGGCTGGCCTCCATGCCTACTTAAACAAGACCCTTTTTCTTCTCTTCTCAGTTCTCTTCTGGGTAGTTGCTGGGATTTATAGTTTTCCTGCCTTCAGGTTTCCCCCCCTTAAGTTTTTGTTTAATTCTCTTTTTTTAATTTAAAAATTATATCTAGAAAAATCATTTTAAAAGATATTTAGAAAAATCCCTTATATGCCTGAAAATATAGAGTACCTCTAAATACCCCAAGAATCAAGGTAGTTTCAAAGACAACTAGAAAACATCTTTCATTTATTGACAAATATACACTATACATCCACATTTGCAGAGTTTATATAACACAATGAATAGGAATAATTTCATACACTTAAATACTAGTATTTCAAATGAAACATGTCCTCAAATGAGACTCTAAGCTTCCACTATGCAAAAGTAGTAATAAAGGAGACAATTGAGGAAAAGAAGTTTAAAGAGACAAGAGCAAAATGCCTTAAAATAAAGGTTATAGAATAAAGGAACTCAAAGTTTGAGCCATGGGATAAAAATAAATATAATTGATAAACTTCTAGCTGGCATGGTTATTGTAACAACAAAAATCATACATACAAATTTTAACACCTTGAAGGTTAGTCATTTATGGGACATGAAATGAATGAGTTCTTTGAAAGATACAAATTTCCAAAACTGAAGTATAAATGTACTATTTTAAACGAAAAAATAAACTCAGTGGTAAAAGACCAAGTTACATATCTAATCATGATAATGATAATTATTATTGCTATTTTGAGAAAAGGGTAGCCTAAGCTGTCCCATGAATCAGCACACGTTGCACATACAATTTTTTTAGTACTCACTATCCATGAACGATTAGACATTAAAATAAAATCAGTAGTATGATGCATCTGACAAAACTACACATTGTATGGTTTTAACAATCAGACAATTGGGGAAGGGAATAAATGCAGAAATAAGACTAAACCTTTATGAAACTACAGACCTTGATAATGACATGTCAGTGGAGGATCATTTGCAGTACTGCTGTAATAGAGAGCTAACATTCTGGAAGGCAATGCAGACAATGGGCCTAGGACATATGACAAACCCTGCTATCTGTTCAATTTGGTCCTCTTCTGTGTCTCAATTGAAAACAGGACTGAAGGAGCAGAATGGGTTTACAACCTCATAGGAAGAACAACAATATCAATCAATCAGACCCCCAGAGTCCCCAGAGACTAAACCACCAACTGAAGAGTACACGTGGGGGGACCCATGGCTCCAGATGCATACAAGTAGCAGAGGATGAACTTATCTGGCCTTAAAGGAGGGGGGCCCTTGGTCCTGTGGAGACTGAATGACCTTGAGTAGGGGAATGCTAGGGCACTGAAGCAGGAGTGGGTAGGCAGGTGGCAGAACACCTTCATAGAGGCAGAAGGAGGGTGAGGAGATAGGGGATTTGTGGAGGTGAAACTGGGGAGGGGAGATGACATTTGAAATGTAAATAAATAAAATAACCAACAAAAAATGAAAAAGCAAGAAAAATAAGGTGTATGGTAAAAAAAACAAAATAAAAGTTAAATGAATTTTATGCAGAAAAGCACATATACATATACATAAGACTGAACAATTTTCCATAAAAGCATCTATAGGTTCCATTTAGTTTCTGTAACATCTTATGATTTAATGGACTTGACAGTCCATTTTTAAGTTTGTATGGAGATAAAATGTCTAGAAAATCTGAAATAATTTTGAAAATAATAAATGTCTACATTCATTAAAATAACTAAAATGCCTGGTGATGCTAGTTAATTAAAGATTAATTAACCAGTTTAAGATATAAGACAATGCAAATTGTCTTAACTCCTTGGTTAAAATTACAAAATGATATCTCAAAGAATCATTTAGTGGTTTCATAAAAAGAGTAACAGATTTTTTCATATCACATATCAATTTGACAAACATTTATTCATATAAGAGAGTTGAAACTAGTTCCATGCAAATGTCTGTAAACTCGTGTTTAGAGAATCCTTATTAACAAGAGCCAAGAAGACTCTTGGTATGAGCAAAGACTGAATGCATACATAGCAATATGAATTCATAAATCATGTAAAAATTATTATACTGAAATCCTAAGGCTTATGTTGTGTAAACTGTGATGATGAAGAATTCTTTAAAACAAACAAAAACAAACAAACAAAAAACCCAAACAGATAACCCCAGCTATCTAAATTCCAATTCCAAGATGTTGCCCACACTCAGGAGTTACAAAATATGAGAATTAACTTTCGAGTCTTAAGTTTTGTTGAAAGGTGCACCTGTTCTGAATCAAAAGCTCTATAATTGTAGAATACTAGCTGGTTAATTTATAGTAAGAAAATTGAATAGAAAAAGTAATGTGAATTTAGATTGGCGGCATCCTTACTAGAACATCCCACTTATCCTAGCCCTGGATTTTGCTCACCTGTGCCCAGAGGACCCAGGTATTAATCTTGGTTGCACAGTTAATTAGCTTTGTGACCTAGGATATGTTACCCATTTCTCTTAACCTATTAAATGATAGAGTGAACAATATCATCCTAAATGTCCAGCTACCTCTACAATCTTGAGTGCAACAGAAATACTTGAAACCTCAACAGAATCATAAAAAGGATACTTTAATTTATTAAATCTTGAATTTATTAAATGATCAACAACATATAATTACTGGCATGTGTTCATGTGCCAAAAACATTAAGACTGGAAGATTTTTCTTTCAACACTGGATAGTCTCACATGCAAGGACAGAGGCAAGCCAGGAGATAGCAAGGCCTTCAGCTGCATGGCTTCAGCAAAGAGGGCACATAGTTTGCTCTTTCTGATTCATGATTCAGTCTTGGAGATAAATAAAAATTTGTTTTTTATTTTTGAGTTTTTTCATAACTAACACTAATTACTACCAAATAAGAAAATGTGACCATTGTATTATTTAGTAAGTCTAAGTCTAGAAATTATTGTGGAAGATTTAATAGCATACCCTGCCTTGATTATTGCATTCCAAAGGTGATATATAAGCGTTATAGGATATCAAGGTGACTGCTGGTTTTCCAGTAATCAGAAGTTTCTCTTAGAGCTTCTGAGAAAGGGCCTCTGATACAGGCTTCACTGGTCTCTCTTGCATACATTGGCATTCCTAGCATCCAGAAACTACTACTTTGCTGAAAAAAAAAAGAAAAATTGCTACTTTATAAATATTATGGTCTGGTGAGACTGTCAGCAAATAAAGATTCTTTACATTAACCCCACAACCTGATTCTAATACCCAGATCCCATGCAATGGAATAAAAGAACCAATATTTGCAGATTGTCATCTACAACTTTCACATGAATGTCAGAGCATTCGCAAACACATAATAAATACAACTTTAAAAAGTTATTTAAAATATTATTTGTCACCAATGAGTCAAATAACAAACTGAAAACCTTCAAATCTTTGAAATAATTTAATATACACATAAACAATAAATAAGGGGTTTAAGGAATTTTTCTCTTACTGATATAAGCTGGAGAAAGGGATCCCTGCAATAACAGAAGCTTTCGCACCTCAGTTATGCATCATTTAATGACCATGTCTATTGTAGTTGTCTTTATTGTTGTTTGATATAGTACAGACAAACCCACTGTTGGTGTCAGCCCCAGGGAGGTAGTCTTGGCTTGTATAAGAAAGCTGGCTGAGAATGAGCCAGAGGAAATAGGTCAAGACGCATCACTCTTCCATTGCTTCTGCAACAGTTTCTGCCTTGAGTTCTTGCTCTGAATTCCCTCAGAGATAGATCATACCTGGATGTGCAAACCAAAATAAATCTCTATTTTATCCTAAGTTGCTTCTAGTTACGCTGTTTATCACAGCAACTTAAAGATTTATTTTTGTTTGTCTTGTGTTTAGTAATATGTAGTTTGGCAAATTCAGAGAGGTATCTAACACTTCCATTTGGCTGCTGGGTTTCTTAATGAAAAACTGTCAGAAAGTGTGTGTGTGTGTGTGTGTGTGTGTGT
>NC_034591.1:36658074-36689342 GCF_900095145.1 Mus pahari | reverse complement strand
TATATATATATATATATATATATATATATATATATATATATCCTCTACACATAAGCACAGCTGAGGTGGCATGTTTACTCACACAATATGACAGTATGGTGGCTGAGTGTATCCACAGCTATATTCCGTAGGATATCGATGTATAAAAATCATAAGGATAGCTTGTACAGCTTTATAAATTATAAGCTGTTTTAGCCTAGGGATAAACTTTCTTGTCAAGAAGATTGGTTAGCAAGTCTTCCATTTCTCTCCAGACACTTGTGCATCTACAGGATAGTAGAGAGCAATTCAAATTCTCCCATGACTAGCAGGTGCTTCTGGCCATAGAGTAGGAAAAGATAAGACAGAATGTTATTATCTATCCATACAGAAAGTTTGCCCACTGCCCGACAGGTAAACTATTTGCCACACTTTATTTCTTGATCACTCCTCATGCCTGGTGGGGGTGGGGGTGGTAGAGGGAGATAAAGGACAAAACTGATCCACTCTATCCATTCTGAAACATGCTTGATTTTTATCATGTTTAGGTCTTTTTGGTGAATTGATTCTTTCCTTGTAAATACAACTTGCAAAACTTGGAAGACATTTTGTCTTTAAAATTCTCCCCTTTTAAATATGTAGCCTCGGGGAAAGGTGTTGGAGGTGTCGGGGAACTCTCCAGAATGTACCAGTGAACCGGATGTAAGAGACTCTCAGGACTCAATGGGGGTAACTTTAGACAAAATGCCCAACAACGGTGAGAGGGAACTTGAAGAGTCTACCTCCAGTAGATAGACATGGCCTTAAGTGGAGGAATAGGATTAATAACCTACAGTCAAAATTTCTGACCCAGAATTGTTAGTCTTAAAGAACTACAGGGACAAAAAAATTGAGAAGAGACTGAAGACAGTAGACTGGCCTGGCTATCCTCTGAGAGAGATGCAGATACTTATATCCAAACATTGGACTGAGGTAAGGTACCTTTATGGTTGAATATGGGAAGGATTGAAGAAGCTAAAGACAACCCCATAGGAAGACCAGCAGTCTCAACTAACTCAGACCCCAGGGAGCCCCCAGAGATTGAGCTACCAACCAGGCAGCATACACTTACTCGTCCAAGGGTGCTGGCACATATATTGCAGATGATTGCCTGGTCTGTTTTCAGTGGGAGATGTGCCTAATCCTTGAGATATTTGAGGCCTGGGAGGAGGGAGCCCTGGTAGTAGGAAATCATCTTCTCAGAGATGGGGGAGGAGGAGTGGGATGCGAAACTATGGGAAGGGGGACTAGGAAGGGGAGGCAATGGCTGGAATGTGAATAAATAAACAATTTTTCAAATATATTAAAAAATTCTCTCTTTTCTCTCTAACTGTAAATGTTATGAATATATCAATATGTATATAACTAAGTGATTGCAAGAAAATTTCTCAGAAGTATATAATATTGTGTAATTTCTCAATAATCTGGGGTTCAAATTTCCAATGTAGCAGTGAAAAAAATAGAAACTCATGTTACCATATCAATTGACACATTAAAATTAATAGATAAAATATACGATTCAGGTCCAAATTCTGAACTAATAAGAAATTCATGTGAGTAACTTCTGTAATCTGATAAACCACACTTTCCAAGGCACTAGAATAAGAAACAAATCCACCATATTTAACTAAAAGAAAATAATCCCATTTTCCCTATGAATGATAACAAGATAAAAACGTATTTCCTCAACAAATCTACCCAATAACTATGGTGGATATTCCAGTTAAGTCAGTAAGTAAGACAAGGAAAGAATAATGTTATATAAAATTGAACAGAAGAAATAAGACCATATCTGTTTGGAGATGACAAGATTGTCGATAGCAACTCCTCCAAGCATAGTTGTCATCATCTTCGTCATCCTCAGACCAACAACCAAAAATTCCACCTCTGGTTACTAAGTGAGCAAGACTACAATCCTGAATAAAGGTCATATCAAACAAGGGGGGAAATGAAAGTTTAAATTCTTTGAATCAAAAAAACTGTACTATGAAACTTAATATGAAAAATTAACAGAAACATACCAAGTAAATTACATAACATATTCCAAACATGTATCCAAAAAACCCTCAATATATTGAGAGAAAAGTATTGTGCATGGAATGAAAGAGTAAAATTTGGTACAGTACAATTTATTAAAATTTTGACATTTTATCCTCAATCAAAATATCAGCAAAATGTTTTTGTAGATCTCTACAAGTTTGATTTAATAACGATATATAGAGAATAACAAATTTGAAGAACTAATACAATACATGCAATGAATAATGAGCTGTAGAATTACTGGCTAGAATAATGAGCTGTAGAATTTCTGGAGTTAACATGAAGCCATAATAACCAAGACATGACAGTATTGGCAAAAGAACAGATACAAATTCAACTGTATAGAAAAGAGAGCCCCAAAATAGACCCATATAAATATGGTCAACTGATTGATCTTTGACAAAGAAGCAAAAAGCAATCCAAGAGAATGACAGTCTATTCTTCAAATTGTGATGGAACAATCAGATGTCCATATACAAAAATAGAAACATGGACAGACTTCACATCGCTCACAAAAATGGACTCAAAGTGGATCATGGATGAAAGAATCCAAAACTGTAACACCTTTGCAAGAAAATAAACAATGTAAGTCACCTTAGGTTTGGTGATGTGTGGAAATATAGCCCCAAATCATAATGTGAGAAAAAATAATTTGGATTTTATTCAAATTAAAACTATTTTGTAAATGACTACACTGAGAATCCTTTTTAAAAGCTTTAATTGGGGAAATTATTTGCCCAATAAAAACAAGTGAATTGTATTTAATATACACAAAACAAGTTCACAATAAGGATAACAATTTTAGGAATACAAAAGGTCTGAGCAGATAGCATACCAAGGAAAATTATAAACAGTCCATAAAATATTCTCAACATTATTTATTATCATGGAATAGCAAACTAAAGCAATACTGAGATTTTACTATCTATCATCATCAGAACTAAAATTCCCAAATAGCAAAATAAACAGCTCCTGAGTCAGGGAAACACCAAGAACTTCCACTCACTGCAGTCCAGAAAGTAGCATGGTATAGACAGGAGTGGGTGGGTGGGGGAGCACCCTCGTAAAAGCAGCGGGATGAGGGATGGGATAGTGGGGTTCCAGAGGGGAAACTGGGAAAGGAGATAGCATTTGAAATGTAAATAAAGAAGATGTAAAGTAAAGAATGAGGCACTTTTTAAAAGAAGATTCTCAGAAATGGAATAGCAACCTTAGCAAACAATGTGACTATGCTTGTCAGTAATTATCAATTAACTGACTAGATAAGAATGCACAAAACCTTACACTTAAATGTCTGCAGCAATTGTCTTTCTGATCATTCCAAACTAAAAGAAAGTAAACTATTCCAAAGAAGAATAAATAAACTGTAGCATATTCATTTAATGGAGTACTACCCAAGAATAAAACAAAATGAGCTAGTTTGCTTTGAAAAGGTATGAAAAATATATACATATTTACTACAATAAGTAGGCAATGTGCTCAAACAATTTACAAAAATAAATATAGCTAACATAGGTATAGTTAGCTAGTTGACCTAGGAGTGATTTGAGTTTGCCTATCTATAAAGAGAAATTAATTTTAAGAATATGGCCAATAACAATTTACTTGCTCTATCCTTTCTTTGTTTATATGTTGGTTGCTTTTTATCCAACCCAGGTTCACTCATTGAGCATATCCAAATTTATTTTTATAATTCAGATTCCAGCACTGTATATGCTTTCTATAGTCTATGGCATCTCTTAATGTATCAGTAGAATAGACAGTTATTCCTGTGATTCATTTTACAAACACACACACACACACACACACACACACACACACACACACACACACACACAATGGTGACCAAAAGATGAAGCTCACTCCATAAAAGGAAAAGCCATAGAATTACATCAGCTAACATCTTGCATTTATCTCTTCTTATTATCAACTTTCAACAATGTGTAGATGCATGTACATGAACACACACACACCACGCACATGAGAGAGAGAGAGAGAGAGAGAGAGAGAGAGAGAGAGAGAGAGAGAGGAAGAAGGAGGAGGAGGAGGAGGAGAGAGAGTGTGTTTACTATTGAGTTGCACATAGATGCTGTATTACACAGGGTTCTCTAGAGTCATAGAACTTATGGAATGTCTCTATATATTAAGGGAATTTATTGTAATGACTTACAGTCTGTAGTCCAGCAAACCCAACAATGGGCAGCTGTGAATGGGAAGTCCAAGTATCTAGAAGATGCTCAGTCCCATGAGGCTCATTTTTTCAGTTGGTCTTCTGTATAAGGTGGAATCCTGAAGAAGTTTCCAACAGATGTGTTGGAAAGTAAGTTCAAGCAGGCTAAGAAGAGTGAGTCTTTATTCTTCCAGTGTCATTATGTAAGCCTCCAGCAGAAGGTGTAGTCTAGAAGAAAGGCTTGTATGTGTCACCATGCCTGGATTTGGAACTTGCTTTGTCCTAGGCTGGCCTTGAACCTAGAGATCTGTTTACCTCAGTGTTCTGGGCTTTAAGGCATGTACTAGCTTGCTTGGGTCTAAGCATTTCATGGCCATTATGCCTCAAGATCTTCTCAATATCCAGGTCAGAAGCCTGTGTCTTCCAGTCTCAAGATCTGTATCACAGGTGTGCCCTCCATCTCTGGATTATAGTTCATTCTAGATGCAATCAAGTTGACAACCAGGAATAGCCATCACAGAAGCTGATTTTAGTTTTTCATTTATTTGGCCTTAGTATCTGTCTGTATGATGTGTATGCATAGAAACTTGTAAATTCAAAGGTGAATATACTAGGATAGAGGACGACTTTGGGTCTTACTTTCTACCTCGTTTGAGACATGGTTTCTTTTTCTGGTGTTTCCTATTATGCATGCCAGGCTAGCTGACCCCTGAGCTTCTTGGAATTCTCCCATCATGCATTCTTAACTCATTAAAGGAAGACAAGGATGGCAGCCTTGCACAACTATGCTCAACATTACATGGGCTCTCGGCATTCTAACTCAGGTACTCACACTTGTGCTCTAAGTATGTTACCCATTGAGTGATCTTGCCAGCCAAGGAGGTGATTAGAAATGATGTTCTTTGACAATCATATTCATGCATAATAGCATATTCCTTTTATTGTAAGCCTCCCCCTCCTTATCTCTGCACATATTTTTCCCATCCTTCTCCCAACTGATTCCTTCTTCACACTTATAACTTTGTTTTACTTGTGACCCACTGAGTTTTGTAACTTTCTATTGGACTTCGGTGGGGCTTACCAGAGAATACACAATTGAGACAGTGATTCCTGCCTCCACTAGAATCCATCAGCAGCCTCTAGTCTCTATCTGTATTATCTGCACCTTATATTATTTATCCTTTTTTTTTTTTTTTGCAATGTTATGCATGATTTGGAAAGGATGTATGGATGTTCTGTATAGTGTTGAATACCCCGAGCAGCATTTTGGCATTCATTATTATTCACTACAAGAAGGTTTTCAGATTAAGATTGAGAGTAGTGTTTGTCTAGGGTACAAACATAAATACTTACAAGGCGGCTTGGTACCATGTTATTTGGATAAACAATGGTAGTAAGTTCAATCTTCAGTCATGTGTTATGGCTAAGTTTATAGGATCAGTCATGGATTCCTCATTGTGGATGAGGCCTCGTGTCCACTCAGAGAACAGGTTGTTATGCTCTTAACAGTTGCACCAGTATTGTACCAGTGGGGACATCTTGCTTGGAATGTTTGTATTGCCATTTATAAAGTGCACAGCTGGGTAAGACCATTGGCGTGTTTTGTCTATAGGCAGCATTCGTAGTAACATCAGGTACTATGCATACTTGTTCCCAAGAAGGAAGTTTCCAACTCAGTTTCAGTTTGGTTTCTTTATGTATTGAAACTAAAATATATGATGTCTATAGCAATTGGGTCTTATCACCTTCTTTTGGTAGGCAATAAACAATGACAAGAACCTGTAATGTTCTGGAAGCCTAGGGTCCTCCCTGGCCAACAATTTTGAAACTTTTGTTTCAGATATTGTTTTATGGAGTAGCATTATCTAACTCTGCTGATCTCCTTTCAACTGTTGTTTCTGTAACAATTAGGCTTCCGCTATGGAGATGGCACAGCTGTTAAGAACACTTCCTGCTCTTCCAGGGGACCTGCGTTCAGTTCCTAGTACCTGACCAGGAGGCTGGCAATCACCCGTGGCTCCAGCTAGAGGGGATATAACACCCTCCTCTGGCTCCTGTGGTTCCTGCACACTTATGTGCATATATCCTAGTACAGAAGGTCACACACATGTCAGAATACATGCACACATACACATACCACACATATACACACACTCTCACAGACACAATATATAGCCAATGACTGTGGTTTTTTGTTTGTTGGTTTTTGTTTTTTTTGTTTTTTGTTTTTTTTTTGTTTTGTTTTTTTTGAGGCAGGGTTTCTCTGTGTAGCCCTGGATGTCCTGGAACTCACTCTGTAGACCAGGCTGGCCTCAAACTCAGAAATCCTCCTACCTCTACCTCCCAAGTGCTGGGATTAAGATTAAGTTTTTAATTGTGTGACAAAGCAATATGCTTGCATGTGTTTCCTCACATATCTTTTGGTTAATTCTGTCTCCTGCTTTATCTTTCAAGTTCTTTGTCCCCAATCCCTGATTGAAATTCCCACCTTCAGGACTTTCCTCATCTGTTTTCAAATCATCTAAGATTTGATGTACTCTGCTTAAAGCAACCCCTTACTTTATAGTGTCCTCAATCCTATAGGTCCTAAGGACATAGATATAAAGATTTGAAGCCATGATCCATATATGAGAAAAAACACAACATGTATCTTTCTGAGCCTTTCTTACCTCACTAAGTCTGCATTGTTTTATGTTCCATTCATTTACCTGCAAGTTTCATAGTTTTAATGTGTGATTATTAATCACATTTTCATCATCTATTATCAATTGATGGACAGTTGGGCTAATTGTATTGCCTGTTATTGTAATAAATCAACAATGGACATAGTTGGGTAAATATCTCTCTAGTAGGATATGGAGTTCTTGGGTATATATCCAGGAGTGGTATAGCTGGGTCATAGGTGGGATTTACTTCTGGCATTTTGAGGACCCTCCACACTGATTTCCACATTAGCTGTCCCTGTTTACCCTACCGCAGGCAGTGAATAATGGTCCATCTTTCCTCATATCCTCACTGATAATTGCTATCTTTAGGTTGCTTGATGAGGACATTCTGGACTGGAGTGAAGTGGAATCTCAGAGTAGTTTAAATTTCCAGTTTTCCAAAGGCTAAGGTTGCTGGACAGTTTTTAAAATGTTTATTAGCCAGTGTATTTCTTTTGTGAGTCTCTAGTCAGATCTATGGTCTATTGTTTGTTGGATTTCCTTGATACTCATTATTGTAGTTCATTAGGCATCCTAGATATTAGATTGGTGCCAGATATAGGGCTGTTGAAGGTTTTTCTACCATGTTTTGCATTATGTTTCATAAGAGTCCGTTTGTTCTGCCAGGGTCCTATTCAAAAAATTCCTTGCCTGTGGCTGTGTGCTGAAATGTACTGTCTTCTTGTTCCTTTAATAGTTTCAAAGTATCCAGCCTTATATTATTCCTTTGATCTGCTTAGAGTTGAGTTTTGTGCCAGATGAGAGATAGGACTTAGTCTCATTCTGCTACATGCAGCTATTTAGTTTGACCAGCAACATTTGTTGAAAATGTTCTTTTCTCCACTGTGCATATTTTAGTATTTTTGTTACCAAAAAAAGATATCTATAGAAGTGAGAACATATATCTTGATTTTCTAATCTATTCCACCAATCTACATATCTATTTTTATGACAATATCCTGCTGTTTTATTATAGTGTCTCTATAGTATAACTTAAAATCAGGAATAGTAATGACTACTTCAATAAAGGAGCTAATTTTTACATGAAGAATTTGGCTTCACTAAGGAGAAATATGATCCACAATGCTACAGTCCACAGGAAGATGGACCAGTTCAGATAGCATTCCATACCAGTCAGGATAAAACAAAAACAATATGTTTCCCTTCACCACCTCAGTCTGTCCTGGCCTCCCAGCCAGCTCTTTATATTGCTTCCACAGTAGGACTGCTTGTGGGTCAACTAATGAGATGGCTTTACCAAAGAAAAGTTTTGGAACTCTTTCTGAATGGTCAGTGTTCCACAAAACCTAAATGCTCCCTGGAATCCCATCTCTAGTAAAATTTAAATTCAATGTAGCTTAGAATAATCATGTTATAACACCTCTCTGGCTTGCTCTTTGCATAAAAATTCTTGTAAACCATGATCAGCATGGAAAACTTTCAAATGAACCATGTTCCTAGATCAATGAAACCTGAGGGTTGTTTTCATTTATCACTCATATGGTCACTCCTATATAGGACCTTGATTTATTTGAGAGAGCAATGTTTCTTTCACTGGTTAAAAAAAACTTCAAACTTAAACTCAGGAATTGTGGGTTCATTCCTATCAGGCACGAGGGCTGACACCATGGAACACTGGTTGAAAAGCACTATATTAAGCATCCAATGTATTAACTTGTTTAATGTGTATGAAAATGCTGTGAACAAAACTTCATTATCATTCTAATTCTGCTGAGGAAAAAGGGAGGTATTATAATTGGGAGAGCTAAACAAAAGCAATAGCAGAATTCAGGATGCAATCTGGACAGTCTGACTCTGTTGTTTTCTGTGTACATGAGTAGAAGCGAGTTTTTATAGTTTTGCATCATAGGCAACAACAACTTGGAATAGATGCTAGAAATCGAGCTTAAGCAACCACCACCATGTAGGGCAATGAACAACAGCTATAGCTGAAGAAGAAATAGTTGTCCTAGGAGTGAACCAGCACAGCAAGAGAAATAGATTTGTGTGTGTTTGTGTGTGTGTGTGTGTGTGTGTGTGTGTGTGTGTGTGTGTGTGAGTGTGGACAGCAGTCAGTTGTTACCAACCGGGGCAGAAACTTACCAGTGTTTTAATATAGCTGGTGACACAGAGTGAATGAACATCAATCAGCCTTGTTACATATGTGCCTCCAATAATTTACTGACTCCCATTCTAATAAGAATCTATCAACAAAGGGAAGCATCAGCCACACCTAGTCAATGCCTTTTAGTTTCACTCCCTGTACCTTTTTGGCCTAAAGTTCATCCCTACTGGTCTCTATGTTCATTTGCAGTGTCAAAGTCATTGCTAGCTTTCCAAGTTGAAAGCTGACTGATTGAACATGAAGAAAATGGTATGTCAGGCAGGCTCTTCGTTAGTTCCCGGATCATCTGTTAAAAATGCGAAGTAGGCTATATTATGCAAACCTTACTCAGAAAATTCCAAAATCTCTTAAAAAGATTTCAACTCTGATAAAAATCACAATGGAATAAGAGACACCTTTGAGTAAGAGTCACCGCGGCACAAAAGATCCTTAGCTTTATAGGAAAGTGATACCTTTGAAGAATGCCTATTCTTTGCCACAGATCAATGTAGGAAAAGGTCCATTCCTTTACTGAGAGGAAAATATGCTCCCAAGGAGCAAACCAGGTTTTATGTAAGTTACTTTTCAAGTTAGCTAAGATTTTGTAAATCATCTGAAGGATTTTAGCTCAGGGATAAATTTGAAGCTGTTATTTTTCTGGCAAAGCCAGCAATGGGGAAATGTATGCCGAGGAAAGGAATAGAGGAACTGGAAAATTGAGCTAACTTAATAGAAATCTAAGTTTCTGTTGCATTGAATAATTACTTTTCTCAGATCCCTTTGAAGATGAAAGGGTTTTATATTAACAATTTTTATTATGTGACTGTCATGAAAGAGAGCGCCCCTCCTCTATCTTAGAATTTCCTGTTTTAAAATACACAAGTGATCTGTTACCTATTTTGTTACTAGAGTTTCTGTTCCAATGAGCTTTAGTATGGAAAATGTATATAAACAATGAAGAATATGTTACGACAAGACGAGCGATGAAAATATCTTGCTATTGATGCCGATAGGCATTAAGGAAGGTTGTCCCACAAGACAAAGGCTGTGTTGTTTTGTGTGTGTGTTTAGCTATAGCAACTGTGCAGATGAGTCACCAAAAGCATTTCTTAGGCTATTATGTGACTCACTCAATTACTTTCCCTAATATACCATCATGTTGTTAAAATGTTTAAAAACTGCTCTGGAGATTCTAATAAGTTCAAATGAGCATTAAAAAGCAGAAGGCTGGGAGGGATATTTATCTCTTGAGGAAGGTGTGTCCTTGCTATAAAAATAGGCATTTTATGGCATGGGCTCCAGCAGGGCTGGAATCTGGCATAGCATACGTTGACCAGATCTACTTCGTATTCAGGGAAGTCAAACGAATTCTCTAAGTGCCAAGAAGCTAAGTACACCCACATAGTCTCTGAGTCTATCAGTTCTTCAGTGCACATTAAGCCTTTCCAGATTTATCCGCAGAAGCTGGCTGCTTGCCAGGGTGCGGATTCACTTCTGCTGTGCAGTGGACTGAGTACCCCCAGGTGGTTGCAGTGTTTTACGCCTAGTCCTTATTTACAGTTTTTCTTAGGGTTGCTTTGAAGTGTGAACAATCAAGTTGCAGCACACCACACAGCAAAGTTCTTCCCACGTGAGCTCTTTATTTCATTTTCTATTACAGCCCCAGCTTTCTCAAAACAGAAGTATTTATCAACGAGGCTTAATATGAGTTCGGCATAATGGTTTCTTTAAAATACCTTATGAACAACTCTATTCCCTTTGAGTGAGATAAAACATTAAAAGACAATATGCCTCTTACCCTACTTCTCCTCAGAAAATATTATTTATAAAAATTTAATAATTTACTAATTATTAAAAATTCACAAATAACCTGCAATTCCATGATATGCAAGTCTTGTGTATACTGTCTGTGTCATTTGCTGTTTAGAGTTCTTAAAAAAGTTTTAATACTAATGAGGGAAGTAATTTGCTGCAGTAAAGGTCACCATTTTGGTAAAGAGAATGTCTATTATAGCATGCCCACAAACCTTGCATAAATATTTGAATTCCTAGTAGAGGTAGGGGTAGTCTGAGTTTCTGTGGTTTATATTCTCTTATGGTCATACTCTTCTATGAGAACTGTGTGGAAGCAGGTCAAAACCCATCACTGCCTCCTTCCCATTTTCAAAGACCCTTTATTTAGAGAGATGGCTTTCTGAAGCCACAGAGGTTCAGCTCTTCAGGGACTTGACTTAGACAGGAGAAAAAGCTTCTGGTGAAGAAGGGAAGCAAGTCCCACAGAGCCCAAGTAAAGGAAGCTTTTGTGAACCTGTAGTATGCATGGCTCTCTCAGGTCAAGAATCTTCTGTACTGCACACACCTCCTCCGTTGGTTTTTCCTTGCTAAAATAATATCCAAGGCTGTGATTATCAAGGTCAAGATTAGAAATGAGCAGGTGTTTCAAAAGTTACACATGACAGTTCGAACTACATCGCCTCACGGGAAACAGCTAGTAGGACTTGCAGTTTTAATGGATTTGGACTTACGGCAGCAAGTCGTCTCTGTGTGAACTTCTTCTCTTTGTCACAATTTATAGTTCACAGTTTATTCTGATAAGGGTTACCTAGGAAGCCACTAATGGTGACTATGAGCCAACAAACACTTAACATTGGTGGCACATTAAGCAATAAAGTCTATAGCTTGCAGTGACCAGTAACTTAGGTACTGTCACCTGACCAGAGGTGAGTTCAATTTAGAGGAAAAATAGGAGGGACCCTATTATAGGGTCTACATATGCTCTGCCTCAGAGTATTGCATGAATCACAGAAAACATCCTCCCTTTTACACCACATCTGAGCATGAGGAAGCACTGTCAATGTCAAACCATCAATGACTTAAAAATGCTCTTGTAAAATCAATTTTTTACAGAAGACTGACTATGTATTGACCAATTTTAATAGAAGGGGAAGAGTTGGGGAGCAAGACTTGGAGTATACATGTGATTTCTAAGTTACTTCAATGCAAGAATTCAGTCTGGCAACCTTTCCCTCCCACCACCACATCCATATACATGCACACACGCACTATCAACTTCCACTGACATTTCTTCATTACCATGAAAAGGCTCAGACAGTCTGGGCATTCAGCAAGGCATCATTCCTCTTTAGACTCAGGCCTTTCTGATACCTCTGCAAATTGTTTTCAGAATTTTATGCCCTAACTGGAGATAGGCTACAGAGTCTGAGTTGTGAATGTAGTGGCTTCTAAACTTGTCACTTTGTCCTTTCCAATGTCTCTCACCTAGTGTGCCCCAATCACAGGGGCTAAATCGGTAAGTGACATTTCTGGGTGAGTGATCATAAAGCCTTCATGGACTTATTTAGTTTGAGGAAATGTGGACTCAGTTATGTGGTAGGAGAGGATTGCCAGAAGTACATGCTTTATATAGTCTCTGTGTCTGCGTGTACATCTCTCTGTGTCTCTGTCTCTCTGTCTGTCTGTCTCTGTCTCCGTCTCTCTGACTCTCTCTGTCTCTGTCTCTCCCCTCTCTCTCTTTCTAAGCATATCTTCTGCAGATTTTCTTGAGTGTTGGAGTTATACGGTCCCCTTCAAATGATAAAAGAATTCAGTATGAAATTTGCTTTTATAAACTTTTGTGAAAAGGGCCGTCATTCTTCTCTAATGCTTCAGGAGTACAGGAAGAGAATGCATTCAGCTGTTTCCCTTGATGCCTTAATGAACTGACGCTGAGGACAGCACCATCTGAGTTCCATTCTTATTTGATTCTTTCCTATGTAGCATCTGAACAAGGACAGTATTGGCAGTGTCTTCTTGAGTAAAAATAAAAGCCATGCCATGACCCCCAGCCACAGTGTTTCCATAAAAAAAAAAAAAAAAAAAATACATGTATTAGAGAAGAAAGTGTCTTAAAACATAGCAACACTAAATTCAGAAGTTCAAATGGAAAAATAAAGAAGGAGCTGCAGATTCGGTCTCTGCATACACTTGGGCAAAGGAGTACTGTGTTATTGATAACATGTGTATATTTACTTCTCCTGACATAGCAGGGTACATAAGAATGCTTTGACACCACAAGATGATCATCTTGCACCACAGCCAGTGTTTATATTAAAAGCCATTTTCTGCCTTCTTTGTTGCATTAATATCTAGTAAAAAAGATTGACCTGTAAATACACTTATTGCAAACAAACTTTCCAGAAAAAAAAAAATCACTCAGCTGCATTTAAATGACAGCATTTTACCCTACATAAGCAAATTCATTTGGGGCTTTTTAAAGTGGTATTTTCATTTCAGCCTTCATCTGACTTAAACAAATTTTCATTTGCAATCATTAGCCCATGATGTTGAGTGCAGCCTTCAGGCATTTTCAAGGAGATAAATAAAATGATAACGCCGTTTTGTTTGGAAAAGCAGAGTTTTGTGCATATTGTATTTTTCCCTTCAGTAAATATTTTTCAATCCTTTTAAAAGCATGGCCTTATCCTTTAGCAAATAGAAGAAATCACCAAGTCTAACCCTACTAGGGTGTTCTAGAACTCAAATGCTATTTCTCAGAATCAAATTCTACTTTTATAGACCCATAAAAGTTCTCTTACCTCTGCAATCAAACCTATAAACCTACTTAACCCAACCTAGGTCCTAACCTGTGCACCGTAGCTCATATTCATCTCCAGTTTACATAGCGCACTTGCTCACTCTCTCTTTCCACTTTCAGTGTTTCATTGTTCTAGATAATGCTAGGCTGTCTGATCTTTCTGTGCCCATCCCCTCCATACTGCAGATGTTTCCTTTTAGCTAAGCACCTACATGTATAAATGGCACATTTACTTCCTTGCCTATAAATATAAGCATCCCCTTCAATTTCTCTGACTAATATTAACTTTCACTGAGTATTGTGCCATTCTCTTCTTTATAAGACATCTAGTTTGTTTTGGGATCATTAGTTAGGTGCAGAGCCATCTCAGGAATTCAACTCACCAATGGTAGTGGTGATATAACATTCAGCATATGATATAAAATTCACTATATACCTCAACTTATTTCATAAAATGGGTTTTTAGTGTATGTATGGATCATGAAACAGCAAACTTGAAGCAGCCCGTGGATACCAGTCATGATGAAATAAAAACAAATTCACCTGGATTTCTGAGGCTCTCTAATTATATGTGGTACACTTCTTGATATTTTGGATTACTTATAAGCTCAGAAGCAACTTGTATTTCATATATCATGTTTTAAACATGAAAGAAGATGGAGTTTAAAGTAGCAACACTTCATTCCTGGTTACTGGAAACGGCAGAAGTCTCTTAGCATCATTGCTCTGTAGAAGCCATTTAAAAACCTAGCTTGTGTAACTGTGAAATATCTGTGCAAAAGCCAGTGAGCTCTCAGTAGTCATTCTGTGGAAGGTTTGTGTGGAAATACGTGGCATATGAAATGTTCCAGGTAAAACTATAGAAATGCCTTCTGTGTGCTATAAGCCAACTTGGCCAAAGTTCAACATCAGTTTGGAAGGCCTATTCCAGCCTGAATTTTTCACAAGAGACTAATACAGTAATTCACAGAAAGAATGGAGCAAATGCCCGTGCTGTGTTATAATTTAAAATGTTTCAACAAGTCAGTTCCCACCTAAAAATGTTACGTCATTATGCACATCTTAAGAATTATAGATTTTCTATCCCCTTTTGTCAGAACCATGAATAGGAGCTGGAGAGGTGTGTTGGTGGATAGGAGCACTGGCTGCTCTTGAAGAAGACCTAGATACAGTTCTCAGGAACCATACCAAGGCTCATGACCATCCCTAAATCTAATTCCGAGAAACCTGATGACTTCTAACCTCCTTGGCACCATGCAAGCACATGGAATGCATATATACATGCAGACATACATTCATACAGACAGACATACAGGCAAAACATTCAAATGCATAAAATCAACATAAATAAGTATTTTTAAATGGAAAAGATAAAAAAATCATAAAGCACATGTCAATCTGAGAAAGTATTCACTATTTTATGATTGTGTATGTATGTATGTATGTATGTATATATGTATGTATGTGTGTGTGTGTATGTATGTATATTTTTATGTATATGTATGTAGGTTTTCTCACAGGACAGAAAAAAGCAACAAATCTCATGAAGCTAGGTCATGAACATTTTTGAGCCACCTGGTATGGGCAGTGGCTGGAATGAAAACCCACCCACAAGATAGAGCACCCCTCTTAACTGTGGAACCTTCTCTCCAGACCTTTTGTTGGTTTTCTGGTTTTGTTTGTTAGTTTTTGATTTTTGTTTTTTTGTTTTTTTTGGTTTTGTATTGTACAGTTTTTGTCTTGTTGTTGTTGTTGTTGCTGTTTTCATTTGTTTGTTTGTTTTTTTCTTTTGAGGCGGAGTTGTATGTAGCTCAGGCTAGCCTCAAATTTGCTATGTACCTGAGAGTAATGTTTATTTTCTCCTGTTGACCTTCTAAATTCTGGAATATAGGTGTTTCCCACAATTTAAAGTTCTCAAATAAAATGACTACAGTTCTTGACCAAGCAAGAGTTTAGTACTAAACTGAATAATACTGAATATTAATATTTTTCTACATACAGGATTAGCTAATGACAGCTTCCTGATATTTTGCTGAGACATCAACATAAGCCTGATACTTTATATGTGATTTTCATTCATTTTTACAACCCAGAAAAAATAAACATAATTATCACCACTTTCATTTGGAGGAAACTGAGGCAAATAGAGTGAAGAGAATGAAGTAGAGGATAAATTTGGGCTCATGCATTTCTAACGCAAGAGCCTATGCTTTGCAATTAAAATTCTCCATCTCCTTGTGATAATTAAAACGCACCAAGTTTCTAAAGACTCATTTTTAGGCTAAGATATAAACCTGCTACTCTCACTTAATGCTCTTTAATTCACATGGATTTAAAATAGAAAGATGTTCATGAATGACTAAGGAAAAAAAAAAAAAACTCATTGTGCCTCATCCAAATAGGAACAATTTCTTTCCTCTTCTATCATGGTCTTCCAAAGATCCAAGTCCCTGCTCTCTTGCTTCTAAACACCAGCACAGAGAAGTTTCCCACACTTCTCTGTTCAGGATTCCATACCTTTAGAAGCCACATCTCAGGGCTTGGTGAGAAGGTTCATTACTTCAGGTGCTTTAGATTTCAGAACCCAGATAAGCACCACATATATTTGTTCTTTTTGAAGCCCTGTAAGAATGTACGAGTACATATGCATACATGTGTTTATATGTAACTCATGTATGAAGTAGGCATTTGTTAACCGGTATGTGGATAGCGTTTGTTTTGTTTAGTTTGACTTAGAAATCCAATTTCCATATTAATATAATTTCCCCCGTGAGAAAACTCTTTCAGAGAATGAACTATATTTCATACTGTATAGGGAGAAGAGATCAGTATTGTCCAAACAAAACCACAACCTTCCAAAATTATGTGAAATTTAAGTGAATGTTGTAAATAGAAAGATATGACTTCATTAGTGAGGCTAGAAGTATTCATTTTTCAGAAATTTAGCTCTCTATAATTCTTTTATTTCTTTCACAAATTGGATAATTAATGTGAGTTAGTCAAAATCCTCTATGGTTACAATCTCTGTGATTCTTTAATAATATAACTCTATGGGCTCATTTCTCATTTTCCTCCATACCTCATTTAAAGCTTGAATTCAGTGGGAATTACCCCAGGCAAGATGAATTAGAGACTATCTGCCTAATCACTTAAGGCAGACTGTCAATTTTTAGAAATTATTAAGTACATCTACACAGTCACAGGAAAATGTGGGTTTTCATAAGAATCCACAGTTTTATATTTCTCATATAGATGGGAAAATTTTAAAACCTAAAGGCTCATAGGATTATAGAATTTCAAAATCGTAAGTCTTAAATATTATTTATTTATTACTCATTTGTTGGAGAATTTTCCTGAGGACTTTATATGCCTAAAGGTAGCCTCTTTGTTAAGTGGCTTGAACTTTCTGGGCCTTAGCTTTGAGATCTGTTGGATGAGAACTCTGAAAAAAGATGAAGTTGTGTAATTCTTGACTGCTCTTATTTCTCAGTTCTGAGCTGATAACTACTCAAAACCTCCCTACTTGATTGGTGTCAGACATAATGCTACCTACCAGGACCTTTCCTACCTACTCTCTCCATATCTCTGCACTATGATGTTCCAAGTTCCTAAATTTAATAATAAATAATTCCTGAATCCTCAACATAGTCTTCATGTCTCTAAATTATCATTTCAGCTGGCACAAATATATAGGAGCTCTATTAATTAGTAGCAAAATGTTACATATTATCTCCAGCAATTGAATATTGAAATACGAGGGTGATTTATGTCCAGTTCCATAGTTATTTAATTTTTGACAAATGGCATATGCCATTTGGTTATCCCTGGCATACAGCTAGCCTTCTCAGTACTGTTTGAGGTTCACAGTTGAGTCAAGGTGATTCAGGACCTAGGTCAGCTGGTACTCTGCGAGTCACCAAATTGACACACTATTTTATACTTGTATTATGCTGATAGCTTTTTATTGACCCCAAATAAAAGAATTTTAGTAGTGACATTATCTTCATTGCACCTCAAGTCATGTGTCATACAACCTGCCTTGTGGTTGTGACTGCTCTCTTTTTTGAGTGTGTAGAAAAGACAATCAGGTCTTTTGTAGCACATGCCTGGCAGGTCCCGAGCCATCCCTCCTTGTCCCATGCGTTGCTTACATGAGTCACTTTACTGATGTCAGTAATAGGAGCAAATAGGTAATGGAGACTAAGTCAGCAGGACAACGCACCATATTCTAAGAATGATTGCTCTTGCTACTATCATCCTGCCCCAGCCAAACCCCCTGACCTGTAGCCCACTTTGACAGACAGCAGTGTGACATAGTGAGAAGAGACTGTCATCAAAAGTGTATCACTTCTGCTTAAATCCTAAATCTATTACTCACTTGTAAAGTGTCCTTGGAAGAAAATCCCATGACTTTCTAGGGACATTCACTTCTGCATATGTAAAATCACGGTGTTAGAATGCTCCTCATAGGGCTGTTGTAAAGATTAAAGGATTTAGTTTTTCTAGCTGTTTAAAACAGGCTTTGTTAGCTTTTATTATTAATGTTTTCTGTATTGAATATTTTTTCTATTGTTCCGGTTACCAAGCCCAGAAATCATGCTGTCATCCTCACACTCTCTCACAGCTCAAATTTAACATGTCTTTGCAGTTCCACCTCAACAATATCTTGTTAATGCAGCCCATTCTTTATCTTCTCACCGGCATACATAGTTCTAACTGCTTGGGTCACCCTGGTGGAGTGTATTATATACTTTACTTTTCTGTGTTGCTCTTTCTTTGATTATCTTTTTTCTTTTTTCTTTGTTGGCTTCCCACTGTGTTTTTATTCATATTTCTTTGCATTCTTTTCTGCACTCAGTATTGATAGCAAATGATATACAATCAGATATGATCTTTATTGATTGACCAGTGTTCTATTTCTTTTACTTATTTATTTGGCACAGCATGATCATTACCTAATTATTATCATTATAAACCAACATCAATAATTATAGATAACATTTAATGTCTTTCAATGGATATTATGATTAATAATCATTATGAATACCTATTAATACACAGGTGCAGCAGAAAAAGTAATTGTGATACAGCATAGTAAAAATTATAATGAACAAAAATTAATACGTCTATCAATCAGTAAAGTACTGAAAGAAAACTGAATTTCTAGATTTCTGGAGACTCTTAAGATAAACACAGAGAAAAGAATATGCATATTGTCTCAGAGTTGTAGAACAGTGTGATAGTTAAGAATAGTGAACAGACTAGGAGGAAAGCTTCAGGCATGTGTGTGAAATACTATGTAGGTTTGGTTAACTGGTGTATGAAAACTAACCTTAACTGTGAGATGGACCATTCTCTGGACTGAGGTCTTGGACTGAGTAAAAAGGAGAAAGAAAATTGACCCTAGCGTTCATTGTTGCCTCTTTCCTTACTGTGAAAGCAATGTAACCTTCCACCTGCCTCAAGATTCTGCCAGCACGACTTCCACTGCATGATGGATTGTATCCTCAAACTGTGAACTACAGATCAATCCTTTTTTAAGTTCCTTCTGTTGGATATTTTGCCTCAGAAACAAGAAAAGTAACTAATATACTAGAAAGTGAATGAAGTAATATAGAATATGTGGTCATAATAAGAGTGAGTTTCTGAAATTCATTTATTCACAAGCACTTCATAAGCATTATTTTGTGTCTTCACAATGGCCCTAACTACTCTATGGGATTAATACAGCATTCTATAGGAAGCAAGTAAGTTTTCAGGGCAATCAGGTTAATAGGAACCAAAGGTAGAATTTGAATTATAACCCTCTGGTCTTCATGTCTGCATTACTTGTCTTATACATCCTCTAGCATGAGCACCTGTATGCAGAGGAATAACATTGCAATGATGGAAACTATTGAAAAATTTTAATATGAAGAGTGCTCTGACCACATTGACCAATCACATCATTTCTGCAATTGTCCTGGTAGATTGATCATCTCTTTGGTGTTCGGTGTGGTGCTACATGCTTGTCTTGGTGAAAGATAAAAATCACTAACAGGAGAATAAAAGGAAGATGAGGAGATGGGAGGCAGAGAAAGATCTTCAGAAGAATTTTAAGATGCTAAGTAATGTTATTCAATGTCTGAGCAAAAAGAAAAGAGTTGACTGCATCAGATAAGCAAATTCACTTCCAGATCTATATTTAACACTAGTGATTATTCCATTTTTACCCCTGTTTTCTACAGCTCTTTTTGTTAGACATAAGTTTGCAAAACATAAACCATGGCCATTGATGTCAACTAACTTTTACTCCTTGTATATTACAGTTACATTATTACATCCTTATATAGAATTTAACTCATTTGTTACAAAGATATGATAAATGTGCTGTCTGTATTCTATAAAGACATCAGCTAGACATTCCTCTCCCAAATTCCTGTTCATTGTACCATCAGCAAAGCTTCAGAATATTCTAGATGCATAAAGACCTGCAATAAATTCATACCAAGAAGAATTTTTGGTCCCAGATGAGCAGCAAGCTTGAGACCACTCCTTCCTAGAGCCATACAGCATGGGCAGGACATAGCACTCCTGAGAGGACCCCAGATACTACTAAGATAAGCAAATATGTGGTAAGAAATGTAAGAAAAGACAGATGTGTGAACAATGAAAAGAGCCAGGACTGATGTGAGTAGCTAGTGATGTCACCTAACACCATAGTGAGGATCTAGCCTGTCCTATCATCAGGGGCCATCTTGGGGTTCAAGGCACTGCAGCAGCAGGTTCTGTTGCTACCAAAGTCTAGGCAGATATCCCTAGTCTGGGCTATTGCCTGGAGCCATGTTGATGTCTAAAGGGTGTGCAGAATTGGCTCTGCCCTTTGCCTGGGCATGGTGGAAAAGCTGGTCTCAAATGTGTGATTGCAGAAGAGTTGGCCCCAGCCTTATCCAAGGACAGAACTCAGGAGAGCACCCTGGCACCTCACCCAGAAAGCATAATAGAGTTGGCCTTGGTTGCAGTAGTTGCTGGTGACCCAGCCCAGAGACTGTGAGCATAGGAGAGCTGGCCCTGCCACTCATCTGCTATGCAGTGGAAGAGCTGGCCCCAATATCATGAGAGTTGTAGAGCTAACTCTGTCTTTCACCTCCTTCAGAACTCAGGAGAATAAGGCCTGCCCCTCTCCTGGGCATCTCAGTAGAGATGACCCTGGTGATGAGGACATGAGTAAACCACCAAGAGGGTGTGAGCATGAGAGAGATGATTCAACAACTTGTTAGCTATGTAGTGGCATGATGAGAGAGAGCTGACTTTCTCCCACCACTAGCCCCTTGCCACCTATGGCAGACAGGAGAGATGGCCCTGTCATTCACTGCAAAACTTGGGAGATTGGACTCTACATCTTGCCTGGGTACCACAGTAGAGCTGGCCCTGATTGCTGTGGGGATGTCTAGTGAACCAGCCCAAAGGGCAGGAGATTTGTCTCAATCCCTCACCTACGACAGCACTTGAGAGAACTGTCAACAGAGAGTTAAAATAATTTTTTTGTATTGATCAAATCACATTCTATTAGAGTTTGTGAATGTTCCAATAGGATTCTGATGTAGTTAGCCATTCTCCATTAGCCACCATGGGTGTTCAGCAACAGTTATCTATAATTGCAAGTACACACTTGGTTAGTTCCACTTCTTGATTGAGGTTATAGTCCTTACTTAAAAGTTCAGGGAAGATCCTGTTTAACACTCCAGTTTTGATGTTGCAGAAAATGAATGTGATTGGCATCTGTAATTATTGTTTTCATTGCTTCAAAAGCAAAATTGGTTTTCTTAGGGATTCCCAACAGTAAAAGTCTGACACTGTAGCACTTGTGACATATTAGGTCAGGCCAAGACTAGATGAAGTGCCAACCTCTTGGGAAGGTAAAAACCAGTTTTCAAGGAGTAGTCTACTGCTAAAATGAGTGGCTCACATTGCCTGCTGTAGATGAACTGTTTTAGAGCAAGACATGTTAGGGGTTTCCTACATTTTATTTACTTGATGTCTTAGGGTTTCATTACTGTGAAAAGACACCATAACCAAGGCAACTCTTATAAAGGACAACATTTATTTGGGGCTGGCTTCAGAAGTTCAATCCATTATCATCAAGGCAGGAAGTATGGCAATGTCCAGGCAGGCATATCACTGGAGGAACTGAGAGTTCCACTTTTTGTTCCAAAGACAGCTAACAGAAGACTGACCTTAGGAAGGTAGGTAAAAGATCTGAAAGCTCATCCCCACAGAGATACACTTCCTCCAACAAGGCCACACCTACTCCAGCAATGCCACACCTACTAATCCTGAGTCTTACACATTCAAACCACCAAAGTCGTGCTTTCTTTTCTTTGTTTTGTTATGTTCTCATTCACCAAGTAAGCCAGCTCTGAAGCAGAAGACCTCACACTTTAGTTTCTGCTAGAGAACATGAGACTCTTAGAAGAGACAACTCTGAGAAGAGACAACTATGGGGATTATAAAAGCAAAATCTACAATTAATATAGATGTAGGTAGCTTCTGCAGATGTTCTTCCTACCTACCTTTTATATGTTAGAACACAAATGAATGGGAGAATATTTTGAAAATTTACAATTTTTACTCTTGAATCCTCTCATTGATCCCAAATTTAGCAAGTTAAGACTTTATGGAGTAACCCCCAACATTCTGCCAGAGAACTTCTAAATCTGATAAACAACTTCAGTAATGTAGCTGGATACAAAATTAACTCAAACTAGCCAGTGGCCTTTCTCTACACAAAGAATAAACAAGCTGAGAAAGAAATTACAGAAACTACACCTTTCACAATAATGATAAATAATATAAATACCTTGGAGTGACTCTAACTAAGCAAGAGAAAGATCGGTATGATAAGAAATTCATGTCTCTGAAGAAAGAATTCAAAGAAGATCTCAGAAGATGGAAAGATCTCCTATGCGCATAGATTGGCAGGATTAATATAGTAAAAATGGAGCCAGGCTGTGGTGGCTCATGTCTTTAATCCCAGCACTTGGGAGGCAGAGGCAGGCAGATTTCTGAGTTCCAGGCCAGCCTGGTCTACAGAGTGAGTTCAAGGACAGCCAGGGCTATACAGAGAAACCCTGTCTCAAAAACAAACAAACAAACAAACAAACAAAAACAAAAAACAAACAAAAGTAAAAATGGCCATTTGCCAAAAGCAATCTACAGATTCAATGCAATCCCCATCAAAATCCCAACTCAATACTTCACAGAGTTAGAAAGGGCAATTTGCAAATTGATTTGGAATAACAAAAAACCCAGGATAGCAAAAATTATTCTCAACAATAAAAGATCCTCTGGAGGAATCACCATCCCTGATCTCAAGCTGTACTACAGAGCAATTGTGATAAAAACTGCATGGTACTGGTACAGCGACAGACAGGTAGATGAATGGAATAGAATTAAAGACTCAGAAATGAATTCACACACCTATGGTCACTTGATCTTTGACAAAGGAGCTAAAACGATCCAGTGGGAAAAAAGACAGCATTTTCAACAAATGATGTAGGTTCAACTGGCCGTTTGCATGTAGGAGAAGGTAAATCAATCCATTCTTTTCTTCTTGTACAAAGCTCAAGTCCATGTGGATCAAGGACCTCCACATAAAACCAAGACATTGAAACTTACAGGGGAGAAAGTGGAGAAGATCCTTGAACACATGGGCCCAAGGGAAAAATTCCTGAACAGAACACCAANGGCTTGTGCTATAAGATCAAGAATTGACAAATGGAACCTCACAAACTTGCAAAGCTGTGAGGCAAAGGACACTGTCAATAGGACAAAATGCAACCAACATATTGGGAAAAGATCTTTACCAATCCTATATTCAATAGAGGACTAATATTCAATATATACAAAGAACTCAAGAAGTTAAACTTCAGACCCTATTAAAAAATGGGGTACAGAGCTGAACAAAGAATTTTCAACTGAGGAATACGGAATGTCTGAGAAGCACCTAAAAAATGTTCTATCCTTAGTCAACAGGGAAATGCAAATCAAAAGAACCCTGAGATTCCACCTCATACTAGTCAGAATGGCTAAAATCAAAGAAATTCAGGTGTCAGTAGATGCTGGCTAGGATGTGGAGAAAGAGGAACATTCCTCCATTGCTGGTGGGATTGCAAGCTGGTACAACCACTCTGGAAATCAGTTTGGTGCTTCCTCAGAAAACTGGACATAGTACTACTTGAGGACCTAGCAATACCTCTCCTGGGTATATACCCAGAAGATGCTCCAACATGTAATAAGGACCCATGCTCCACTATGTTCATAGCAGTGTTATTTATAATAGCAAGAAGCTAGAAATAACCCAAATGTCCCTCAACAGAGGAATGGACACAGAAAATGGAGTACTACTCAGCAAATAAAAACAATGAATTTATGAAATTCTTAGGCAAATGGATGCATCTGGAGGATATATTCCTGAGTGAGGTAACCAAATCACAAAAGAACACACATGATATACATTCACTGATAAATGGATATTAGCCCAGAAGCTCAGAATATCCAAGGTACTATTATCAAAACATATGAAACTCAAGAAGTAAGACCAAAGTGTGGATACTTTGATCCTTCTTAGTGGGGGGAACAAAATACCCATGGAAGGAGTTACAGAGACAAAGTGTGGAACAGAGACTGAAGGAAAGACCATCTAGAGACTGTCCACCTGGAGCTCCATCCCATATACAAGAGCTTGCTGACAAGAGCCTGTATTGGATGTTTTCTGAGAGGCTCCACCAGTGCCTAATAGAGAAGTGGATGCTCACAGCCATCCATTGGATGGAGCACAGGGTTCCCAATGAAGGAGCAGAGAAAGTACCCAAGGAGCTGAAAGGGTTTGCAGCACCATAGGAGGAACAACAATGTGAACCAGTACCCCCAGAGCTCCCAGGGACTAAACCACCAACAAAATAAAACACATGGAGGGGCTTGTGGCTCTAGCAGCTTATATAGCAGAGGATGGCCTAGTTGGTCATCAATGGGAGGAGAGACTCTTGATCCTCTGAAGGTTATATGGCCCAGTACAGGGGAATGCCAGGGCCAGAATGAGGGAGTGGGTGGGCTGGTGAGCAGGGGGAGGAGGGAGAGGATAGGAGACTTTTGGAAGGGAAACCAGGAAAGGGGATACATTTGAAATTTAAATAGAGAAAATATCTAATAAAAAAAGGCTTTTTGGAAGAAAGTTCATCAAAGAAAGACATTTGTAGAAATACAACTTGTTAGGAAACCCATATTTTCAGGTGCTGTGCTGGCCCTTACTGAAGGATGGGCCAAAACACAAAGGTTAGAAAATGAATCAGATCTGGTTATCAGAGCTTTTATATCTACACATAAAAAAGCTGAGTCCTGCACTTCTAAATTTAACTCCTATTAGAAAATCCTGTGATTAACCGCAAGTCCTCAGGGATTGTTCAAGTAACAGATGGGCATGCCACAGTGAAATACCTCTTTTTATTTACAAACAAAGGGCAATTCTTAAGTGAGCAGAAATAAACACATTCCTGAAGTATTGGCTGGCTCAGCTTAAAGGCCTTCACATTAATATGGGTCCATTATTATATATCATTGTCCTCAATATTTTTATGGAATTGAAAGATATAATCCACAATATGTTGTGATTTCCTTTCATGTCTGTTGGTTTCTCTAGAAAGAATTATGTACCTACCACATAATGAGGTAATTAACAAAGGAAAAAAAGCTTTTTCTTCTGTTCCAGACAAAAATGGCCCCCGAAATACATGCAACACAGCATTCTGCTTAAGATCATCTACATAGTCTTGAATGGTGATATTATTGTTAACATCTCACATCATTTTCTATGATGCAAAATATACCTGAGAAAATTAAAAAGACAATTGAGATGAAAATATGATGTCTGTTCCTTCAATATATATTCCATTTGTCCAATATGCTAGAACTTTGTTAAATCACAATATTCTACAAATAAAAATTCCAGATGCCTATTTTGATTAACAGCTGTATTAAATAATAACCAGAAATCATATTGCAGACAAATGATGTAAAATTATATTCAAACATCTCAACATGTTCCTAATTAAAATATGTTTCAAAAGTCTTGAGCCAAAGAAGTAAGTATAATAATATTCTAGAGAATGGCCTGTGATATCCATGTTTCATGGTGGTATATGAAATCTAACTCTACTGTCAGCCTTTATCAGTTCATCACCTAACTATTTCACAAATTTGAAACTCTTTATTATTTAACACATTTCCCAAAGGATGAACACATTAAAGAAGTCAAAGCATAGCTCCAAATACTAAAACCAGACTGTCTGCAAAATCAGTTGTCCAGTTGACATGTCTAACTAAGCACTTTGTATATACTAATACTGTGATTTTTAAAAATTATTTTATTAGATATTTTCTTCATTTATATTTCAAATGCTGTCCTGAATGTCCCCTATACCCTTTTCCCACCCTGCTCCCCTACCCACCCACTCCCACTTCTTGGCCCTGGCCTTCCCCTGTATGGGGCATATAAAGTTTGCAAGACCAAGGGGACTCTCTTCCCGATGATGGCTGACTAGACCATCTTCTGCTATATATGCAGCTAGAGACGTGAGCATTAGTTGCTATGCAAGGAGTAGAGACCAATTCCCTGCCTGATGTGTCCATATTCTTCTACTCACTAGAACCTGCAAGTACACTCTTATACTGGAGAAGGAACTACACGGATGTGATTGCACTGAGGATCTTGAGAAGGAGGGATGACCAGATGTTGCTGAATGACTTCTTGTGAGAAAAATAGTGGACATATCCTGAAGACACAGCATATACATAGAGAAACAAGAAATCGGAGGATACAATCCTGCTTAAAGGACCATGACTCAAAAGATATCGAGGGCCTTTGAAATGTTTTGTTGAGCAAGAGGATTCTCTCAGTCTGCCAGAAGGAGCACAACCTAATTAATCTATGATAGTTTCTGACCTCCAGAGCTATAGGAAGGCAAACCAATATTAAGTCAGTAAGCAGTGGAATAGATCTCAATAGTAACAGGAAGCCAATCCAATTGCCTAAACCCATTATTTAAAAAGATCACATGAAATTCTCAGGTTTATTTAATTTTTAGAGTTTGGGTTCCTTTAAATTCCTGAAACCTGATGATGCTGAACCCTTTGCCCCTTTGCTCTGGCAACAACTGACTACAGCCCTTTCCTTTAGAAGACACATGTTTTCCGATATCCCAAGGGCTCTACCAATTTTGATCTCCCACGCCTCTACTAGATGTTTCATCTTGTTTGTCCTTCTGTACCTGGCCTTACATTTTACATTCTTCGTAATATTCATGGTGCAATTGGTTACTCTGTATCTCCTCACATCTCCTCTACACACATGGCTTTGTATTGAACTCTCGTTCCTGAGAACTTTTCCTTTTACCTGCCCCTGTTCACCAGGTTGTCTTTTCTTTAAACTTTCAGGTTAAGGTTATCTGCTCAGAAAGCCAGTATCCCATCCCGTGTGTGTGTGGGGTGTGTGTGTGTGTGTGTGTGTGTGTGTGTGTGTGTGTATACTGAATAAACCTGTTTTAGGAGCATCCACACGGAATCCTCACATTGCACCTGACTCATCTGTTGTCAGCCACACTGGACACTTAGTACTAACCACAGGTACCAATGAGTCTACTGGACTCTCAGATGCAACTTTCCCATTTCCCTCTAGAGAAGGTTAACTTTGGACTGAAGTGAGAAGAAACATCAAAGAGCAGGGATGTGGAATTTTCTGAGGAACCACCAGACTGATTTCCAGAGTGGTTGTACAAGCTGGCAATCCCACCAGCAATGGAGGAGTGTTCCTCTTTCTCCACAACTTCGCCAGCATCTGCTGTCACCTGAATTTTTAATCTTAGCCATTCTGACTGATTTGCATTTCCCTGATGACTAAGGATGTTGAACATTTTTTCAGGTGTTTCTCAGCCATTCAGTATTCCTCAGTTGAGAATTCTTTGTTTAGCTCTGTACTCCATTTTTTAATGGGGTTATTTGAATTTCTGGAGTCCAGCTTCTTGAGCTCTTTGTATATATTGGATATTAGTCCTCTNTCAGATTTAGGATTGGTAAAAATCCTTTCCCAATCTGTTGGTGGCCTTTTTGTCTTGTTGACAGTGTCTTTTGCCTTANAGAANCTTTGCAATTTTATGAGGTCCCATTTGTCAATTCTTGATTTTANAGNACANGCCATTGGTNTTCTGTTGAGAANTTTTTCCCTGTGCCCATATCTTCGAGGNTTTTCCCCACTTTCTCCTCTATCAATTTCAGTGTCTCTGGTTTTATGTGGAGGTCTTTGATCCACTTAGACTTGAGCTTTGTACAAGGAGATAAGAATGGATCAATCCTCATTCTTCTACATGATAGCCGCCAGTTGTGCCAGCACCATTTGTTGAAAATGCTACTACCGGAGGACCCAGCAATACCTCTTCTGGGCATATACCCAGAAGATCTTCCAACAGGTAATAAGGACACATTCTCCAATATGTTCATAGTTTGGATTTTGGCTTATTCTTTCTATAAGTTGACATTTGTATTTCTTTCTTTACATTTTTTTAAAAAATATTGCTTACATGATATTCTGTGCAGATAAACCTCTACTCATTACTAGAGAATTCAAGAATAGTCCCACAGTTACTCAAGTCCCTTTAATGTTTCCCTGCAGCTCTTTTTTTAAAGCACTATTTGTTTTATGCATATGAGTATGTGCCTTTGTATATGTATATATGCACCAAGTACCTGCCTGGTTTCCACAGAGGTCATAACAGGGCATCGATCCTCTTGACCTAGAGCAATGGATGGTTATGAGCCTCCATAGAAGAGTTGAGAACTAAAGCTGAGTTCTCTGTTAGAGTAGCAAATTCTCATAACCAGTGAGCCATCTCTCCAATCAATCATAGGCACCACTATATATCAATATATACTGTTGTCTTTATCAATTGCACATTGTAAAGCAAGGTTCTTCAGAGCATTCCTGACATTTTATTCACTTCAACAACCTTAGCATCAGCGTAAGAAATACCTTCTAGAATCATGAAGAGTGTGACCACACTTGGCATATACTTTATGACTCTTGGCTTAATGTTTCTGTACCTTAGTGTCTTCTTTTGAAAATGGGATATATGTAATAGAGCATGGCTGAATGAATCTTTATGAAATATGTGGAGTCGTGACTTCTGTGTAGTAATAGTTTAACTGTGTTAGATAAAAGTAAAGAAATGCTTCCTAAATTATATTGCAGTATCTTATTATGTACAAACAAAATTTGTTTTCAAAAGTTTAAGAAATATTTTATGCTTGTACAAAATGTTTTTGTTCAAAGTAAGGAATAATAGAAATATAAGGAATGAGGATATATCTCATCTTGTTCCCCAGTGTTAAGTCAAAGCACAGTTACCTTCAAAAAGGCATATATATATATATATATATATATATATATATATATATATATATATATTCTTTAGTTGAATTAAGTCCTTGGGACCACAAAGCAAAATGAGAAATTATCCTTTTAATTAGCTTCAGTAAGTTTCAATTAAATTATTTTCTGAGAATTAATAATAGAGAAGGACTTTTCTAGGTCTTTCTTTTAAAAGAAACACATAGGTCTCTTTAAAACTCAAAATCATTACCATGAAAATTTCTTGACCAGAATGAGGAATTCTCTAGATATCTGCAATTTAAGAAAAACAGTATTAAGCTGTCTAACATCGCATGCTGATCCTAAATTACTAAGACCATCACAGCATTTGCCCAGCAGTCATTCTTTGAGCAAACTCATTTTAAAGCCAGAATTTAAGCAGGAAATTGAATCTGTAAAAGGAAGAATCAATGAAGCATTGTGTCTTGTAATGCTTTCAGATGAATGAGTAAGTATTCAAGGATAAGGAGTCATCAAATTTGTAGAAATAATGGGTGAGAAAGAAGGGTCTACAAAGAAACTCACAAATGTCTTCTTAGCATTATTTTATCTCTAATGTATTTCTCAAAACAAGTGACCAAATGCCTAGGATGTCAGGCACCCATGTCTGAAGAATACATAATTTGTAAGTTCCACTCCAATACTAAACATTAACTTCCATGTTAGGGGCACATTATAAATATAATAGAGATGTTAGTTTGGACTTGTTACTGAAAATCTTTTCTTGTCCTTTCGAAGCTAAAGCATCCATTTCCTCAATAAGATGCTAGGATTTGTCAGAAAATAGCTAATATTTTCCTTTTGACATTTGCAAAGATGTTTGTTGTTTTCAGACAGGCAATATACCCTCAAGGCATATACACTATAGGTAAGCTAGTATATGGGGAGGTCTTTTTAATTCTATCAGTTACTATTTATCATCAGAAATATTTTACCAATAACTTCTAGCATATAGACTTCTTAAGTAATTCAGAAAATGTAATCCTCCAGACAGGAACATCTGGACTATAAGCTCCCTGCTATTTGATGTAAAGGGATGTGTTTTCAAGATTTGAGAGACTTTCAGGTCTTTGGACATCACAGATCAAAGCTCATGACAACAGAATGTGGTTTCATAGGGTACTAAAAGCCTTTACTGAGGTCAAACTATATACCTATCAGTGACCATAAATTCCCAAAAGGTTTGCTCCAGCAGCTTGTTCACAGGAAATGCTCTGCTCCAAAATGTAACAAGGACACATGCTCTACTATGTTCATAGCAGTCTCATTTATAATATCCAGAAGCAAGAAAGATCCTAGATGTCTTTCAACAGAGGAATGGATACAGAAAGTGTGTTACAATTACACAATGGAGTACCACTTACCTATTTAAAACAATAAATTCATGAAATTCTTAGGCAAATGGATGGAACTAGAAAATATAATCCTGAGTCAAGTAAGCCAATCAAAAAAGAACACACATGGTATGCACTCACTGATAAATGGCTATTAGCTCCAAAGCTCGGAATACCCAGGATATAATTCATAGACCTCATGAAGCTCAAGAAGAAGGAAAATCCACCATGTGTTTTCTCATGGCCTGAGCTGAGTATGTTGCAGAGAATGGCCTAGTCAGCCATCAGTGGGAGGAAAGGTAGTTGGTCATGTGAAAGTTCTATGTCCCAGTGTCTTAGTCAGGGTTTCTATTCCTGCACAACATCATGACCAAGAAGCAAGTTTGGGAGGAAAGGGTTTATTTAGCTTACATTTCCATACTGCTGTTGATCACCAAAGGATGCAGGACTGGAACTCAAGCAGGTCAGAAAGCAGGAGCTGATGCAGAATCCATGGAGGGATGTTTTTTACTAGCTTGCCTCCACTGGCTTGCTCAGCCTGCTCTCTTACAGAACCAAGACTACCAGCCCAGAGATGGCACCACCCACACTAATTGAGAAAATGCCTTACAGCTGGATCTCCTGGAAGCATTTCCCCAACTGAAGCTCCTTTCTCTGTGGTAACCCCAGCTGTGTCAAGTTGACACAAAACTAGCCAGTAACCCAGTTTTGGGGAATTCCAGGGCTTTTAGGCAGGAGTAGGTGGTTGCTTAGCAGGGGAAGGGGGAGGAGATAGGGGTTTTTGGAGGGGAAACCAGGAAAGGGGATAACATTTTAAATGTAAATAAAAAATATCTAATTAAAGAA